>NW_006441953.1:19604045-19624663 GCF_000325575.1 Pteropus alecto | reverse complement strand
CATTCTCAGAGAAAAAGGTCAACAGGCCTAAAATGGTACAAAATGGTATTTTCCAAAGGATCGCCACATACATTGCCAGAGGCACCATATTCTAGTCACGTCAGCCTCGCAAGCTGGTTAAAGAACTTTCTGCTGACAGTTTGCTCTCTTCCTTTAGCTTGGCTTCCTCTTGTCTTCCCTCAGCAATTGCAATGAGTAAACTGCTGTTTTTATCAACTCATGATGTGTAGGACATGGTAAATCCCAGGTCTCTCAATGTCAAGTGTTCTATCCACCCTGCTGTGTTTGCTGGACCCTAAGCCTAGGCTCCCGGTTTGGAAAAAAAGTACCGATAACTAGGATAAATGCTCTCCAGCAAAATTCCACTTCAAGGTAAAATCATTTCTGGCGATGATTAGTGCACTGATCCAGAGAAGGGCAGGAGCTGGTGATGACCGGGATAAGTTGGAGACAGAGGAAATTCCTACTTTACTTCCTCTGTCAGAGCATTTATCTCACTTGATTTTCATCACCAACCATGAGCTTCATGGAGCCACGGGCTGTGTCAACTCCTAACCACTATACCCCCAGACCCCAGACATCGGCAAGAAGAAATGCAGGCTCATGGTTGACAATAATGATTTTTTGATAAACGGACACATAAATCAGTGAGATAATAGAGGGACTTTTAAAATTCAGAAGCATGAAGAAAAATGTGAAAATATGCAAAAGGTAGAGATCAAGAGTTTTGGCCAGCGAGTCGTTTCTCATAGGAGAAAATGTGACCATCCAGACCACGGGTGACTTGGGATGAAAGGACCAGTGTCAGGTATCGACCCTTGTAATACATGCATTTTATAGCTTTGTCCTGAGGTTTTACAGTTAGCAACTTCACCAGGTCAATCGACATGATTGTAGATACAGACTGAAACATTTTCTGTCTTTATAGGTCATTTGAAGGATGCTGGGGAAGATTGAACACATCTAAGAATTTCTCAAAAGTGAAGGATGCCCAGCATCAGTTTCCATGCATGCCTCTGGTGCAGAAACACCAGCCACTGTGGAACTGGTCTCTGCAGTTACTCCCTAGCGACTGGTGAGTACTTTTCATTTGTCCTCCTTTTGCCTTTCAGTAAGTCACACACATTCAGTTCGGTGATGTCTTTTCAGCATCTCTCTAAATTCTCTATCATGGGAAAGGTTGACCAAAATGTAAGCTCTCACTTAATAGTGCTCTGGTAATGAATCCAGAATTACCTGGGGTGCAAATGTAGTAAGAGAGCTTTCCAGAGTATAGTTAGAGAATCTCACGACAATTAGCACTGATTTGCGCTACAAGAATAGAAGAAAAAAAAAATTGTTTTAAAGGAGAACAAAAAAAGCTACTCACACATACACAACCCCAAAAAATAGCTTCTAGCGCTGGCTGAAAATGATACCATTGGATGACAGAAGAAACACACCAGATTAGCCAATTAGCATTCACCCAAGAAAAGCAAATGCTTCGGAGAGAGTGAAGAAGGGGAAGCCATCAAGAGCGATATCAACTTCACAATAGCCCCGACGGTTTATCTACCGAAAGGAAGTGCTACCTCGCCACGTTTTTGTGACCCTCTCAACAATTCTGGGGGAAAAAAATGTTAGTTCAACATTATCGCAAGCCAGAATATGACTCTATTTATGTGACAAGTTGACAACATACAATTTCATGCTTGTTGAACTGATCGGTGTTATATATTCACTGTGAATATTATGAAGCTTCACCATTATAAATATGAAACAGTATACACTTATTCAAAATAACTCCAGCAGTGGCAATTTATAGCTTGGTTGTTTGTGTTCTTATAAAGTCCAAATGCCACCTTAAGAAGCTGCAGAGTGCAGAAACAGATGTGCAGTGTGACTGCGACGAAAATGGATTGACGATGACCTATGTGAAAGCAAGCTATTACATTTTGGTCTGCATGGCAGCTGACACCAGTTTGTATTTAGATATGTGACTGTTGGGAACACTGTGTCCTTAAAGCTCTGTTTAAACATGGGCCAAGACATTTGTCTACTGGACTAATTATTTTACCACCCTTCTATGGCAAGTATCACTTTTTTTTCCCCTAAAAAAAAAAAAAAAAAAAAAAAAAAAAAAAAAAAAAAAAAAAAAAAAAAAAAAAAAAAAAAAAAAAAAAAAAAAAAAAAAAAAAAAAAGAATGTGAATGTGTATGCCCACACACAGGCACACAATTCCTCCACTGTGCTGCATAAAGTTACTGCAAGTACTTTAAACCTTGGTCATGCCAGGTGAATGTCGGCAAGCGTTCCGGAATGCCTGCATAACAGGATTGTACCACTTTATCTATCAGGTGCCTGGGAACGGGACAAGGCCACAAACCATCAAATCATAAGCTGTCCCAGACACTGTATTTGGTTAGGTTTTTTCCTCTTTCCCCCGGTCCCTTCCTTTCTCTTAGCAAGCTTTGCTTCCACAAGGACAAATTTGGAAGAGTAAAGAACAACACAATTTATCCGAAGGTGGAAGGAAATGAAGGAACCAGGCACCTTGCTAAAGCTAGATATCAAAAATTTGCATAAGTAGTTTTCCAGCAGCAGAGGTGCTGTTCGGAACAAAATAAATTGCTTGTATTGGATGCAAGGGCACAAACCTTGACCAGGTCTGTGGTTGCCTGCTCGCTCATATATTTCTTAAGTACACCCAGATAGTCCTGCTAAGATCTCAAGTTACTTGTCTTCTATAGGTAGACCTACATAGGTAATGGTTTATTTATTTATTCTTTTCTATAATTACTCACTTTTAGGTAGAACTAAAAAGGCTGTCGTTGACATGAAAGTCTTCTACATCCTTTTGACTTTGCAGAAATATAAATCTAAAGAATTTGAAATATAAATTAAGTCGTTCCAGGATTTTCTAGTAATTCTTTGGTTTCCCTTTTGTTTGTTTGTTTGCTTAATCATAGGAAACACCCCCTGGTTCTCGTTTTGAAATCTAGCAAAGGATTCAGTGACCAGAATCCTGGATCTCTTTTGAAATATTTCAGTTGTAGTGTTTAGGAACTTTGCCATTCTAACGAAGTTTGCTATCCGAAATCTGCATTTCTTCCCACTTTTCCTGTTGGACTACAGTGAAGGTGTCGTCGGTCTGTCTAGTAAATCCAACCCACGAGATAACATAATCACGTACGTTCATTTCTCAGGGACCTTGGCGGTTCTTATCTCCCAGCTTTTATGATCTCTCATGAACAGCCAGGAATAGCAACCTGCAGCCTGTTTGTAAAGCCATCTTAGTCTGAAACTGGCCTTTCGCTCTTTTATCACACGGTGATATTCTGCAGCTAAACCCCATTCACCCCAGCGAAATTTGTTCTCAGCTCCATTTTAGAATCACGTATTCCCTGTGTGTATGGAACGTAGCAAACGTGTCATGAAGAGCAATTATTATTTCAATGAACTGTTTATTAATAGAAGATGGTATGTGTGGCTCGCTTAGATTTATTGATATGCTGCCCACTGTACATTATAGCCTGAAGCTACTGAGCTCACCGTCAGCATTTCAGACAAGCATCTCTGCAGTTCACACAGCCCTGGTTCCTCTGTGTGCTTTGCTCAACTTTATTTTACCACTACATCACCTAGAACATTAAACACAATGCTCGAGTTCTGTGTTAAATCACAATTGTTTCCTATTAAATGTTCCAAGCTACCCATTTTTATTAACAGTTACTTTATTAAATCCTTAATAACATAGATAAAATAGTTAGTTAATTTGTGTGTTGAGCCATGGATGTTAATTTGTAAACATAATAACATACTGCAATCATTTGCATAATAGCATTTTAATCTTTTTAGTAAAAGCTGTAATTCCCTACAAAGTACACTGCAGTAGAAACTAAGTGACTATTGGTAATAATACAAAAGGCCTTAAAATTCTGATCCTATTATAGTGTTGGAACATACCCAAACTGCTTCCATAATCTCTGAAATGTTACTGTTCTCTGATTTAGGTGTCTGTGTCAAGAATAAAAATGAAGTATAACTGGTAGCAGTAGACTATTTCCTAAATGTAATTTAGTATTCACTGAGCACCAGCACTTTGCAAATAGCTCTGAGGCTTCCCTTCAAAGTTCAGAGCTCCAGCTTTGCCTATTGTGTGAGGAACACCAAGGAACCCACGCTGAATTCGCTGTGCTGAGGACACGGCTCTGAGCAAGCATGCCGATGGGGCGCAGAAAGGTGCGTCGGCCACCGAGGGCTTGGAGACTGAATCTCTTCCCTCCTCCCTGCCCTACTAGCCTGCTGGTGCCTCTTTGAACTGACTGACTCTGTGCAGAAGTTTGGGAGAAAATGAAAAAAAAGTACAAGAAATACTTAACGAAGCTATTTCTGGGTGAAAAGGAAAAAGAACACTCCATAGGGGGTTTGGTTCCTAGAGCCCATTAATATCAACGACAAGGCCAGTGAAAGAAAGAAGAGAGAGAGAGAGAAACAGAGACAGAGAGAGAGAGAGAGAGAGACAGAGAGAGGGGGAGGGAGGAAGAAAGAGAGAGAAAGAGAGAGAGAGAAGAAAGGAAAAGAGAAAAGAAAAAAGAAAAAAAAGAAGGTAGTTGTTTAAAAGTCAGGCCAAGTCATTTTATGCAAGATCTGGTAATTCATTAATCCATCCTGCTGCAAACCTTGAATGAATAACTTGCAGTAGTAATGGAGATGGGCAGGTCTACAAAGTGTTAGTGTTTAGAATCTAAAACTATGCAAATTATTATATTATTTTGGAACAGAAAAGGCATAAAAGTATCTCTTATCATCATTTTGAGACAAATGGTGTAATGGATAAGAAGTCATTTGTCTTCGTAAAAGTTTGCCCTTGCCAAGAATATGAATCTGTGTTTCATTGTGTATCTCTCCCAACTTTTTCTTTGCTTTCATTCTGGCTGCATGTAATTCAGCATCTTTGGCAGGCTATAGGAAAATACAGTATCCAGCTTTGCTTTCAAACTACATACCTCAGCGTGCACAGTCTTGAAAGTAACCTGAGAGGTTAAAGAAGGAAAAAAAATGGTCCTTACAAAACTGTTTTACATCACAGGCAATTCATTTTATAAAACCCACAATAAAAGTTTTCACTGCTAAAAGAATAGGCACATAATTATAGGGACAAATTAACCTTGTTAAAAATGTAAAATCTAAGGTAGGAAGCAGTAGAAGAACAATTTGGCTTAACGAGGCAGTCTTTAATGTTCATCTTTTTATCTGCTTTGTGTGTTGATCTCATTCAGAGGTGAGCCATCTGCTGGGCTGTATTTCCACGACATTGCATATAGATAGGGGACATGGACAAATAGACACAGCATATGTATAAGGTTACTACACAAGCACACACAGTTGCTATACAAACGGACAGTTTGTCCCATGCAGCATCCTGTGTCTTGATTACTTTATCTTTGAAGTAAATCTAAGAGTCAATGAGCCACTTTTTCCTGATTCCTCTCCAAGTTTTCTTTCTTGTGGTTGTGGGTCTTCACTTTTCGGGCTTCAAAGATATCCAGGTGGAGTCATTTTTATTTAAAAGACCCAGTTAAGAGTTGGGGAGGTGGGAAAAGCCTAAGATGTGCCCTTAAATGGCTTACCCACTTCTTGGGGTACCCAGAATATCTGCCACAAAATAGTTGGTCTATATCCCCTCAAAATAAAAAATAGTACATTCTACGATCATTGTGCCTAATTAAACATATAGATTCTCACTTTCCAAATTGCAAATAGCTAAGAACTGGATCGACTTCCATGAAAAATAGCAGCCAACCTCATCTTTCATAACCACAACCTACATTCACAAAAGCAAGAGCCAGGAAAGTTAGTGAAAAGACGGTCATGTAGCCGGCATCCTGTGACTTGCTATTTATTCGTAGGGGTTGATGCCAAAAGACACAGCCCTGTGGGTCAGAACTCCTGAGCCATATTTTTCTAGTGGTCAGCATAATGGTGAGGAAGAAATAGGGTGATAAACCAGATGTTCTCAAGATAAAGCAGATGTTATCAAGCCAAGGAGTCTAAAACAGTCTTTAACTGAGGTGTGTAGATTAATGCGCGCGCGCACACATGCGCACACACACACACACGCACACACACGCACGCGCGCACACACACACACACACACTATTTAGACTCCCTGCAAGATAAGCCGACAGTAGAAGTTGAAACTAACGTAGCACACAGGCTGGGCCAGATCATTGCTTCCTGATTTGTGACTCTCCATGACGAACATTTAACTGATTTATACTCAGAATTTGGAATTTTGTGGTAGACGACAAATGCAAAGATAAGTACAACATAAATTTTTAAAATACTCCATAAGTCTCCATGAGTTTCAACATTCTTCAATGTTCTTATGTTACAGCCAATTATCTCCCCACTTAAATGGCTATTATTTTCTTACTTGAAGTCTATGTTCTCCGTAAGTGTTATTACCAAGTGTGGCAAAAATCTGGATGTGGGCTGTAAATTTAATTTAAATGACAAACATCTATTGATTGCAAATTGGAAATTCCAGAAATCTCGAATCCCTCTCTCGTGCATAAATTCAGTCTCTCTGCCATAACAAAGGAGAATTTATTCTCCCGATGATTAAATTAAGGTGAGATGTTTTTCACACACATTTTTTTCCCTCTGTTTGTTTTGTTAAAATTCCAAGAGGTTTGCCATTCATAGAAAAGTCAGTCTGACCACAGGCACAGTCAGAAGCAGGAATTCATTAGCATGGAAGACTGCAGAATTTCCTCCAAAGAGATAAGTGAGAAAATGCAGACACCAAGTAAATCTGTACATTGGGTTAAATATGTTCTGCCCCTTTAAAGCAGCAGGAGGATGGAGAGTCCCTTTGTAAAACAACTCACAAGCCTACGAAAGTAGTTCAGCCCGTAAAGGTGAGCAGAAACTTAACCAGGAAGATATCCATGAAGTTCTGATTCTCTTCGGAACATTTTTGAGTTAGCTTTCTTTGCGACCTCTCTCTCTAACCTAACTCATATTCATCAGGGCTGGTGGAATGTGCCTTCAAGGTGTTTCAAATTCCCTGGATTTCCCTGGACACCATCCCTTCTGCTGTCACCTTGTCCCTTCCCTGCACCTGCATTGCATGGGGTTTGGAATGTGGCTGGGCCTGCTGCCGAATTCCCTTACTTTCTGCTTGTCCATAGTTTTTACAGCTATCATAATTATCCCTCTTAAATACCATCTCTATTACATGGCTCTGCTACTTAAGAAATCTCTAATGACACCTAATTCCTTCCATGTAAACTCTAAACATTGGGTTCTCATGGCAGGCCATAATTTTGTACCCACCCTAAATGCAAATTTACTACTAGTCTCTTGTTCCCATCAATGTATATTTTCTTTGAGTAAACCAAGCTCTTTGCCTACTTATTCCCTCTATGAAAACACTTTACTCTCATTCTCTTATCAGCCTTGGTGACATTATTCTTGCTGATTTCTTCCTTAGCTAGGATACACACACACAGATATGTACATGTATATACGCATACGCAGTCTCGCAATGTTTCCCAGTTGCTAATATATATAATATATAAATAACTATGCATACAAAGATACATGTACATGTATAGAGGAATATACAGTCTTACATTGTTTTTCAATTGCCAATATATGTGGCTATATATTATGTATATGTATATATGCATACACGCACAGTCTCACATTGTTTGCTAATTATTTTGTATTTCTTCATTTGGCCTCCCTAACTTTTTTCTCTAGGAAACAGATCTCTTGTACTTTACATATACCTTCGCATTATCTAATGCAGACCACACCATCAAAAAATACATCATGGTTAACTCATTAAGCATGCTGTAAATATTTATTGAGCACACTTTCTTCTGTTTTCTAAGAAAATGTCTAGGAAAACTTCAGTGAGCAAGACAAGTAGGTCCTTGACACCTAAAATGCTCACAGACCACTGAGTGGCTAAGATTGATTTTTTTTTGTTTTTTAACTTTTTGAAAAATACAGAATATTCGTCCATCTTAGAAAAAAAAAATAGAATATAACTGAAAGTCAAAAGAAGAAATGTAAATCATCTATATTTCCATCAGAATGATCAAGTATTCTTGCAAGCTTCCACCCAACATTCCTTTGGTGACATATCGTAGGATACCTTACAGACAGCTACCCCGACATTGTTTCCCACGTGCTCTCCTGTAAAAGTTCACAGTGTCAGATCTTACTGAGAGTCCGGGTAATTACCCAATGTGAGTACGGGCGGCAGCTGTGAGCCCTTCTCCCACATTAGCACAGGCAGCCTTCAGAACATATTGTGAGAAATGACCTACTCGAGACAACTACAGTCTCATTTGCCATGTACTAAAGAACCCCAAGTAGCTGCATTCATAAATAACAGACAAATGAATGAAAGATGCCCATTAAAGCAGGTGTTAAAATAAAGTCGGGACAAGGTGGCCCACAATGACCCAGAAGGGGCTATGTGCTATTTAAACTAACCCCATGCCACTCGTCTTTACACACTGCCATGCTGTAAAAATAGTCCTTTATTCTCTTCCTTCAAACAAAGCACAAAAGCAACACAGGGAAGGAAGTTATGTTGCAATATTCTGAAGCATAAATTTTGCTACCAGCCAGTCCAGGGACGGTATCCTGTTCTCCTGACACATGGATCAGATTCACTGGAGGCTGCGCCTATAGGCCTTGTGTCCTGTTTTTCTAGGCGGCTTCTGAATCATACCTGGTTACCTGCATTTACACATCCAAACATAGGTTGTGCAAGCAGAGGTCGCTGTTTGTGTGTCCAGTTACTCAATCAATGTGTACAATTGAGTGTTGGCGCAGCTTGCTCCCACTCAAGAATTCCCTCTTTCCCAAATGATGACATTCAATTTCATTCTTTTTTTTTTCTTCTACAGTTAAATAAAACTTTAACTTAGATTCGAGTGTATGGAAGAGGCCAAAGGAATAAATTTCTATTTACTCCCAGCGTTTCAACATCCTGCTGTACTATCTGTCGCTCTCAAAACCCCTTTCTCTCTGCCTTGATTAGAATTCAGAAATCCCGTGGCCTGTTTCCAGCGGGGTCATCAGTGAGTCAGGGAAAAAGGTTTAACTGTCGGTGCCTTATTTTATTCTGGGAATCTGAGGTAGATAATGCTTGTTACTGGCAGATCAGAGGTGGCAGAGATCGTGACTGTTTGGCTTGCTCAGGTACAAGGCCTTCACAAATGTGATGAGGCAGAGTTTTGAGAACTGGAAGAAAGTGAGCACAGGTTGAAGTCCGCTGTGAGAGCTTTAAAGGCACAGGCTCTGGGAAATGACTTGATGCAACATGCAGCTTTGGTAGAAGCAACACAAAGCGGAGGACAGTTAAAGGTTATTTTGTGGCACATGGGCCTTCTTCGCAGGGGAAAACAGACAGAATTTTAGAATCCCACTTATGCTCAAAACACATTTTTTTTTTTCCAAAAGATGTCTGAATTTAGCACTAGAAGAGAAAGAGTAGAGGCATCTTGGCCGTATGCAAATGCTGAGGAAGTGTCTGCTGTTTGTAACTGGTGTTGCCACACATACGACCTTACCCTCCGCATAGACAAAGAAGAATGGGTTAGTGACTTCACAGAAAACTAGTGTGGGGATTTAACGAATACTTCTGTTGTCTGTCACTAAGAGAATTCCCAACATATCAATCCCAAGACCCTGGGCACCTCGATAATTTCATGTGATTATCTGCTTCTTCATATCCTGTACCTTAACTGTATTTTCTCTTAGAAATTTGACCAATTATTCTTTAGTGTTTCATAAAGGGAGCTTCCGATGACTTTTTTTACACAGGGTTTCACAGCCATAGAAACTTTGTCACTTGGGGCCAAAGAGCTCTGTGTTGTGGGGAGCTGTCCTGTACGTTGTAGGATATTTAGCAGCATCCCTGGTCTCTGCCCACTAAATGCCAGTAGCATCTCCTTGCTCCCAGCCCTAACATTAGAATCTGTCTCTAGACATTGCTGAATGACACCTAGGAAACAAAACGGCCTTCGGTTGAGACCCGCTGGTTTAAAATGACCTAATGGGAGATTAAAATAAATTAAAACAATTCTGTCAGTGGTAGAAAGTTACATAGGGAAACAAAAAGGGATTTGCTATCTCTGTGGAGATTAAGTATCTACAGATAACTAGTTGCTGAACCAAGTCTCCCAAAGGTGTCAAAGAGAAGTACCTCATGCAGGTGCTACAACGTGAAATATGGGGACACAAGCCACGGAGAAAGTTGCCTTTGTTGAAACCAGTCCACCAGGAAGCCATTGACTACCATGTGATCTCTCTCTACCTTTTTTTTATTCCCTAACCATCATCTACAAAGTGTGTGGCATTCACCCAATACGGAATAGCCGATTTTTAGATAAGAGGTCTATAGAGATGGACATTTTCAAAAGTACTGTTTATTTAATGCAGCATGACTTAAAATGCACCTGTAACCTGACAAGTGTACTGAATGAGGAATGTTCAATTTACCAGTTCTAACCAGCCAAGTCCTCACATGAACTTTTTAAGACCCAACTGAGAAGCCTGGGAAAGTATAACTAACCACAAGCCGTCAGCGTTTCCTCCACCGTATTCCTTATCCCCAGCCCTACCTCCACTACCTTAAGATTCTGACCCACATAATGCTTCAGACGTATTAAAAAATCTTAGCCGTCGGCAGGACCTAATGCTGCACCAGCTGACCAGCTATCCATGTTAACCAACACTGCAAGGAAAGATTCTGTTCTATTTTTAAATACATTGAGCAAAGAAGCAGCTTGATGTGTCTTTGTAAAGGATGGCTGTCACCCAAATTCACTGTTACTCTATTTTTATCAATGATATAGACTTTGAAGTCAGATAAATTTTGGGTTCAAATCCCATGTCTTTATTTGTCAACTGTGTGATCTGAGAAAAATCACTTACCCTCTCTGAGCCTCAGTGTCTGCATATGTGTAAAACGGGAATGGGAATACTAGTACCTAAATAGTAGGTTATTTTGACGGATGAGTGAGATGACATCCATAAAGCACAAGTGTCCCAAAATGTTGGCCATTTTGTTATTACTGTTATTGTTATTAGCTTTACGATATTCATAGTTCACTCACTGTTTGACAAGCACTTATTCAACACCTTCTGTGTGCTCGTTGCTGGAAACACTCGGTAAATATAAAATTGGTTTCTTAATGACTCAATAAACATTTATTCTGTGGCTTTTATGTGCTAGGTGCTGGAAAAACTCAATAAATATTGTAAAATTGTTTTTTTTTTAATGACTGGAGATTTCAACCAAATAACATTGAAGTATAAAAAAAGTCTCTGCTGGCAGATAAAAAATATATTTAAAGTGCTTTGGATGGAGGGTGCACATAGTAGGTAGAAAATGTTAGATGATGAGGATGGTGCTGATGGTTTCGATACTGAAAATTAGATTGATTTGGCAACTTTTTATTCAATTTTTATTCAATTCACTTGCCAGAGTACTCACTTAATGTTTGTCCCCATAAGAAAACATATATTTGAGAAAATGAGTACTGATCATGTGAGAAATAACTTTTTTCCTCAAAGTAACACTTTTATAGGAGTATATTAATATTCTTTATTATAGAGTAGGCTTCTAATAAGAGTATAGATAGAGCCTGGGAGGTAATTCTCACTACTGAAAGACAAATGAATTTTGACTAATTGATAAGTAAATATTAGAGTAGTTGGTTTTGAAATTTCCAAGATATATAGAAATCAGAGGTATGTATTAAAATAATAATAATAATAATAAACTGCTCACCTACTTTGCAAAACAAATAAAGGTAGACATTGTACCCCTTGGTTTAAAAAAATGGCTTCTTTCACATTAATTTATACTAGGTACCATTTTCTGTGGAAAACAGGGATAAACAGGAAAATAGGGATAAACAGGTTTAGACTTTAGTTCTTCTTTGTCACTATTTCTTTCACAATCCCTTAGTATTTCAACACAGTTTAATGTACTCTGTTGCAGATCCTTAGCCCCTTAATTCTCAAAAAAAAAAAAAATCCATTTGTTTCCCAAACACTGTTTTTCACAAAACAGGAAGTGCCTAACTGTGATAAAAAGACTTTTGAGGACAGCAAAGTAAGAAGTTTGTATGCTTTTAGACCAATAATCATGTTCGTCTGACCCAAGCCAAGTTGAATGAGAAATTAATTTCACCAATGGGTGTCCTTACCTCAAATATGTTCGAAGGCTCATTGTTGTACTGATTGGATATTATTTCTGATTGGTCACTGCACCACTTGAGTCCACCCAGAAAGCTGTCTGTATCCAAGTCGTTCACGTCTAGTTCAGAAAGGTCAAGTTCAGGAAGATCTGGGCAAAGAGGCTGGTCTTCACCAACCAAAGCAGCACACTGCGGGAGGCGGTGGGGGGGCGGGAAAAAAAGCTTTCATTAACTTCAGGAATTTATTAAACTGCAATAGCATGTGATAGGAATTAAGCCTGGTTAATTCAACGACACCACCAAAGCTGGTTTCCAGGGTTTTAGTCACTAGAAAAAACATCCTAAATTCTTTAACTCACTTTACTCCCAAAGGAGACTTTGCCTGATCCATTTGGATCCCAAATTCTACCTCCAAATCCATGGTAAATGCCATGCTTCCATGAAGCCTTCTCTGATTCTTCCAGTTAGAAATCAACTGGATTTGTTTGTGCCTCTTTAACAGCACTTACCAAGTTTCAAATTGTTTCCTGGTTAATGATATGCAAAATTTCACTCCACCCTTAAGACTACAATCCTTCTGAGAGAGGGGAAAAAAATTCGATTTTACCTTGGAATTGCCATCACACATAACAGAGACAAAATAAGAAACTGCTAAATGAAAAATATAACATAAGAACTGTACTAGGAAAACTTTCTCCATTTACGCTCATTTTAACCATTATAATCCATTTAATTCATTTAGCAGCTAATGATGCAAAGTCGTTTAACTTGTCCATGGTTCTCTTGAATGGTTATTTAAATCTTTTACTTGACTTCATGTATTTCTGAACTTTTATCTTGACACAGGTCAAAATCGATTTCCTGTGATGAAGGACAAAAATCATATTTTTTTCTAAATGATCTTTATATCTTTCACTATGTGTAACATGCAAGTCGTGTGTGTGTGTGTGAGTGTGATCACCTGAGTTCTGTAAAGGAAAACCACTATAGCACACCACAACTATATATTTTTTATCATTTATGTATTCCTAAACTATGCTCTAAGTGAATTCAAAGAAACTCATTTTCTTTGATGCTTTAAAAACGATTTCAATATATTGAGAGGTTTAAAATATCCTCTACTGTGGATGGGCTACTTATCACCAAGGCAATCTTAGATTGGCATAGTGTTTCACCCCGTTATCAAAGAGGTGGTCGTCCAACCTAGATCTGGCTGTCGGACTGCTGATTCCTCACTGAGCACTGTAAGGAACCCTACAGAAACTTCCTAGCACGGGGGTCCGGTGGTGAGAGACCTAGGACATTATCCACCTACATGCCAAGGAACCTAAATCAGCGGCCTCACATTCTGAAGTGGCGGCCTCGTGGCCCGGCCTTCCGGGGTCAGGAGAGATGCTGTGGAGTCGTTCACAACCAGCGGCTGCTGGACATAAAGCTAGAGATCCTGCTTGACATTTAGATTTTGAATAAAATAAGTTGTATGCAGATATTGCTCTCGAGCATCCCTGTCATCCCTGGCAGACTACATTACACGGGTCATACACCTCAGCGTGATCCTGGGCACCACGCTGGGAAGTGGATACTGGGTAACGGAGTCAACAGTCGGTAAGGGAAGGCAGGGAGGGGCCTGACAATCTCTGCAGATCTTCCCCAAGACCACCAGGCCCCAGCGAGATCCCAACTGCAGGCACAGAGGCAACACAAAGAAAGGGCAAGCCCCTCATATAAACTCTTTCCTTATCATTTTATGGATTTTTCCTTTTTTATTATCTGAGTTAGCCCAAAGTTACAGATCGGTACCCTTGACTAGGTTTATGAGTAAGCGGAGAGCGGGCTGAGATTTTATTCTGGCGCAAAGTTCCTGTTTTGTTTTGGGTCTAATGCTCCCAGCCTCCGTACTTGCCCCTGCTGCTCATCTTCTAAGCACAAACACGCCGCGTTAAGTCTTCTGCAACGCAACCAATTCAGAGACAAAGGGATAACTTCGTCAATGGTGTAGAAAACACTAGGATTTCACTGGGGGTTAGTCTTATTTAAAAAAAAAAAAAAAAAAAAAAAGCGAAAACAACAAAAAATAAAAGTTAGAAAACATCAGATCTCTATACCCGGCCTAAGTTCCTGCTGTGCAAAGCAGAACTTAGAAACCATGTTTGGGAATGCCAGGCTCCTTGCTCTCTCTTTAACTGCCCTCTCCAGGCACTGCTAGTTCCAAACCCTTTAACCTTTCATAAATATATATTTTAAGTCACTTTTAAAAACCATTGAAAACATCAGATCAATTTGTTTTATATCTCTCTGTGCTATAATTCACCTATTTCTTTTCCTTTCTCTCTCTTTCTCATTTTTGCTTTTATGTTATGAAATGCATGTGCTCTCGCCAGGGCTGACGTGCTAATAAAGTCAGGGCTTCTGAATGTGGCATTATCCTGATAATCTAAAACACATTAGTGGTAGCGAGCGTTCCTGTTACTCATTTATATTTGGCCTTTAGATGATGCCAGACTCACCCGTCCCAGCCCCGTAACTGTCTTCGTCTGCCATGCTGATATGTACCGCTTCCCTCTACATCTGTAACAGGTGTGTTTTATTGCAGTTACACACACACGTTCTCCTGCTTCTCTGCAACTACGACAGCTATTCCACAATGGTAGCCTTAATTTTATAATAAGATTTAAGAGGATAAAGCAGTCACTAAACACAAAAGCCTAATTATTGTACATTATTTCACCCCAACAGACTTTTCTCTTAGTTAAGGAGCAAACAATAAATTAGCTTAACTGCACTGATGATAATGAATCATTATAATTAAGTATAATTCTCCATTAACCTTTTGGAGGTTTTGTGCCTTTGATGGTAAATTTTAAAGAGAAAGAGAAGAACGAGTGGACTTGACCACATTAATTATATTCATGAAAAAAATCTTACTTCTTAAAAAAAAAAATTAGTTAAGACAGGGGAAAAGGGATAGGGCAGGGGGCAGTTAAGAATGACAGTCTCAGTGGAGTGTCTGTCACGTGAATCATCTCTGTCAATCTTAGTAGCCTTATTGTATATAACCTTCATTAAACTATGAAACACTGGGGACTCTGAGTAGCTATAGTGATACAGGCCTTTATTAACCAATGTGCTGTCCTGTCATTATGTGCAAAAGGGCATAATACGCTTTAGGATGACAGCAAACATTAATGATTCAAAAAATGAAAGCTGCCTGCACTACCTGCTGCTCATAATATTTTAGACTGGCGGAGGTGATTTTAGAGCTGCTGCCGCCAAGGCAGGGCTTCTAGCAGCTTGCTGCCTACCGTGCAACAGAGAAGCGACGGGCCAGTCTCAGCCAACCGACAACTCAATCCCCAGCTGGACAATTAGCCCAAGATCTCACCTCCTTAAGACAAAAATAAAAGGGCCACTGTCCTAAATGGTTCTGATGCTTATTTAAAAGTGACTGCAGGAATTCCAATGATTAAAATAAATCTGCCGTATTTCCATATGATCTAGTTCCTCAACCAACTCCTAGCAGCATCAGGAATAATACAAAATGGAAAAATGAAAGTACAGCAGCTGAGACACACAGTGCTAGTCAGACGACCACCCAGAAGACTCGCCAGCTACTTGAAGACAGGACTTTGAAGCCACTTATAACCCTGACTCATAATAGCCACAGGACATCGGAATTATCCATATCTATTCCGCCTTACCAAGAAATCGCAACGAGATAAGAACAATTGCAATCCACAGATATGACCTGCCAAGGCAAGCGAGGGCAAGCGGAGCCAACATTTGCAAACCCAACAAAGAGTTAAGAATCCACGGCATGCCTGGCTAGATAGGAAAAATGCACTCGCAGCCGGCCTTAGCCAAATTATTTTCACTTTAGATGTGTATCGCTGCACCACATGGACATCTTATTTAATCAAATCACGTGTGGCACTCGATCCTCCCCCTTACCCTACGTGCCCCCAGCTACCCAGAGGGAGCCCTCGCAGTCCTTTGCCAGGTTCATTGTGAGCAGCTCGGATCTTCCGTGCACTTCAATTCGGGTCCATCTCACCAGAGTCCACTGAAAGTTTCACTTGTTTCCCAAGTTGCCCAAACTTTCCGAGAACATTGCATTGTGCAGAATGCAAACATGCCAGGTCCTCGTCCCCCAGCTAAGTCGCTCTAGACTCCAGAGATTACAAGGAAACGGCTTGCGTTTTTCCCTCGGTATGAATTGTAGCCAGCAGAGACTGTGGAATTGATGTATTGCCGTCTATTTTTATACAAGCAGCGAGCAGCTCCACACACAGTCCTGCATAAACTCTATTCTCTCTCCGGCTTCAGGCAGCAATCCGTGGTACAGCGAGATTTAACCGTTGGCTTCCCTGCCACCGATGCTAACGGAAAACCTCGCACTGTAAGGCATATATATTCTTTTCTATTTGCTTGTCAAATCTTTCATCTACATAGAAGAGTTCTAAAGGAGTCGGCTTCGTCTTTTTGTGTTCTGTAGGAAAAGCAATCTAAAATAGTCCAGCAGGATTACTTAGAATTTTGCGAGTTCTCTGTCTGATGAACACAGAGACACAGGGAGAAAAAAAAAAAAAAAAATTCCAGACTAGAGTCAAAACTGACTCTGTTTGAGCACATCCATTTTAATATTTTTATCTTCATCTTATTATAAATAGAAATGGCATTTTTCCAACCAGGCCACTAAACACCACTGGAAAGACTTCAGCTTCTAATTCATATCAATATCTTAGAGCATAAATATTGCATATGAGTAGAAACAGAGCCAAAGGCACATGGAAAGAGTTTCCAACTGCAACAGATACAGATGACAGCAGCTAAGCTTTGATTTGCTCAAGGCATCTCAGAGCCACCTTAAAATAGCAAACTTATTGGAGTTAAGATAAGATTAAGATTCCTTTCTAAAAGCTCCTGCCCAGGCTACTTTTCTACCTCCTCTCCTCGCCCAAGCCCTTCCCCCCTTACAGGAATAATTGCATCGCGAGGAAAGCTTCAGTCCTGGCTGCAATGCCGAGCCCAGCCCCAGCTCACCTCGATGTCACTCCATACAGAGTCCTGGTTGCACATGTCCCACGCCATCCAGCTCCTGAATGACGCCAGTCAAGCTTTTTCAACTCCAATCCACAGTGACACAGAGCACACACTCATGCAGGCAACCAGCCCCTTACTGAGAGTGAACTGAAGGCACCTGTCTTACTACAGTCCCCAGTCACATGACAAAGCTATTAAAAAGTAGGCTGGGCTGTCACTCACCCAGCCTCCCTTCTCCTGTGCAGCTAGCTGCTCAAACTCGTGACGTCACTCAAAGGCAGCCCTCTGCCTCAGTGAAGTAACGTTAAAAAAAAAAAAAAAAACGGAAAGAAGAAAAAAAGAAAGGAAACACTTGGACTTTTGGAGGCTTTGAGCATCATGCTGTGATTAAAGCCAGCTTTGAATGCCACAGACTCTAAACGGAGCCCTGGCCATATAATAACTAAAATCCCCTGCAATCTTTTTTTAATTTATTTTCCTTCCAAAACAAGCAAGTGGCAAAGCGCCCTGTTTCATGACAGAGTGACTATATTCTTAACTAAATGTGTACTTTCTAAGGACTAGAATTCTAAGACGTCCAAGTGGACTCTAGCTCGGTTTGGGACTAAAGAAAAAGCTTATCACATGATGCATTTTTATGAGACATTTTCTAATCGAGAGAAGTGTTTGAAAGCAGAGAATGGGGAATGCATTTTTTTGCTTGTTTTATCAACAAAACAGCCTGTATTAAGGTATAAACAAACTCCTCTACCCAGAAATTGGCTGCCCCTCTGGCAGTAGGGAATACCAGCTCCTGAAGTGTCACTGCAGTTTGCTTTGCTCCATATAAGGAGAACAAGCAACAAAATACCATCCTTTCAGGTCCCTTCTAATTATTTCCATTTCTCTCATAGGCTCCCAGAAAACAAGTGTGAGTCAATACAGTCGCCGCTGCTGTGCCCAGATCAGCTTAGTTTCCCGGCTGCCTTTTTTTCGTACATGTAGCATTTCCTCTCTAACTGCCTTAGGGTGCCTTTTTGAATAAACACTGGATTCCAGCCCTAGTGCCCTGGGTTGTGTAGTTTGTGTTCCAGATCAAGAATGTTAGTGGAGTGAGGGGAAAACACTAACATGCTATTAACAGAAATATTCATTTCTCGAGCTTTTTAGTTTTTAGGGTTTTTTTTTTTTTTTTTTTTTCCCAGCTTCTACTCTGAGACACTGAGGGCTAATGCAGGTGCAACTGTTTTATGATGACACTACATACTGAATACATAACAAACTCAAGATACTAGATATCACCGAAAAACACTTTCCATAATACTACAGAGCTCTCATTTAACCCTTCCAAGTTCCAGGAACATGTATACATGTATAAATATGTATATTTGTGAATATATATGTTTTCATAAAATTCAATGCCCAATGTACTTTTCAGATCAGCTCAATTATTTTACTTGATAATAACTTATCTGAAAAAAATTCTCCATGTATTTAAAAATAGTTTTTAAAGCACTATCAACTTAAACGCCTCTTCTATCTAGGTTAATTTAATGTGTTCTCTATTGTTCACCTCCTGGTGAAGAAAAAAATGGTAATTTGCTCTAACACATACTTTAAAGTTGCTCAAATATTAAAGTGAAAGAAAGAAAAACAAAACAAAAAAATGCATCGGGCTGCTTGTTCTTTCAGACCACACATATAAGAGATGTGTCCACTCTGATATCTGCAACAAGTTGCTAGTAAATTTCTGAATAGTGTGATGAAATTGACAGTTTGTCATTATTGGACATACAAAGATGGTCAAAAGCTTTGACATTTTAAGTTAGCTGAATACATGTCATCGGAACATCTTCCCTCTTAGAAATAGGGGAAAATTACTGTAGTTTTAATTTTCTAAATCAAGAAAGAACTGGAAAATATAACCTCAAGAAGGCTGTTATGCATGCAATTAGTGGCATTACTCTGCATTCCCCACAAAGAAACACTAATTTTCCTCGAAATTATATTCTGATTTAATGTAAAACCACAGTAAATTATTAAAATTCGGGGAAAGGTCATTGGCTCTACCCTCAGCAGGGTCAACTGTGAAATAAGATTGGTCACTTGACCAAGAAGAGTTGGTGTTTATTAATTATTATCAAGTGATCCCTGTGTCGTGATATCCTGATACTTTTTCATTGTGTTGATCGAATGCTAGGCATCCACTACATTTTTTTAAACCCTATTCACACCTTTTAAAGAAATTCTTTACACTGGAACACTTTGTATTATCGTTTTTGATATTTTAACCTGTTCATATTGTGGTGTTGGGTTCTCGTTTGTCTTTTATGCCACTTAATTTCACTTTTTCTTAATTGAATCAGCACATTCACTGAAACCAGAGGTGGTTTAATATGGTTTTTTTGTTGTTGTTCATCATCACAAAAAGGGTTAGTTGGGAGTCAAAACATTGAAGTGATTTATAAACTATAGCATACTATATTTTCCCTCAAATTTCTATTGCTGTACAAATCAAAGTATAAGTAGATTCTTGGGACAAATTAGAGTACCTTCCATTATTCTTTTTTTAAGTCTCAAAATTACAATCGAGGAGAGGGATATTTTAGAGGTCTTGTACTTTGCTTAATTAGCTCTTCAGATTAAAATTTTTCTTCTGTCCAGTTTTTTCTTTTCTCAGGAGAACATAAATTGTTAGTTGCTCACCAACCTTGGTCTTTTCTGGCTTCCCGGGCAGTTTCTATATTTAATTCTGTGTCTGCCTTGACTGTTTCTCTTCCTCCCTCTTTGCAACCCTCCCTTCACCCCTTCATCAACTCTGCCTTCGAGATTTCCAAACGTTTAGTTTCAACAAGAATCTATTGAAATCTTACTGTGTCCACAGCATCGTATCGTAAGGATTGCCAAGAAGGCATGTGACATAGGCACAAGGGAGCACATAATTTGAGGGAGAAGGACAGCCTTTAAAAACAGAGAATAATTTGATATGAAAAGAAAAAAAAAAAACCACAATGTTTTTTTTTTTTTTCGCCCCTCTCAATATCCAGTTTCCTCTTCTTAAAACACACCCTGTTAGGTACAAGGTCCTCTGACTAACCATTATAATTCACACCCAAATCAATCCCATTTTTTCACAACAATAGAAAGAGGTATTTATTAACATCTGTTGAGTGACCCTGATGTTCCAAATCTACACAGAGCCTAGATTCTATCCCGATGGAATTTCTTCCTCCTTTGATTCACTTCACATTTTCCAAAACTCTGACACTGTTGGAGGAACTAGCATCTATCCTTTGAGTTAATGACAAGAGAGAAAATAAACCTTCAAGAGGATAATTTAAGTTTATGATAAAAATATTTGACCAGGTATAATTTGGGCTT
>NW_006441953.1:19577662-19604030 GCF_000325575.1 Pteropus alecto | reverse complement strand
GCCCAAAATGACAGGTTTTCCCACCCTCCATGTATCAGACAACTGCCACTTCTAAAACTTAAACACAATCAAACTCAAATACCCAGGATTCAAATACCCAAGTACACAGTAGCAAAGATATCTGGTTTTGATGTTATTTTTGTATATAGGCGAGAACTCAGAAGTAATGAGCTATTAGTATAAGTATCTTCGCCCATTTTCAATAAGCTTACAATAAACAGTACAAGAATAAGTTTAATACTAAATTTCTCAAGGAGGAAAAGCAGAGAAAACAGATACAGCAGAGCTTGCATAAGCTAGACATTAAAATCAGCATCTAATATGCCACATCTCTGTCAACTTAGTCCTCAAAAATACTAGATAAATACCATCTGTGTACCCATTTCACAACTGAGAAAAATAAAAGCAAAAGTTTTGATAGCAGCTGAAAAGAGCATCCAGAGTCCTGAAAGTCCTACTAGGAAAAACGAAAGTTTCATACATAAAATAATATTCATCCCCCAAACAAAGGCACAGCAAAGACCCCCGAGGCAACTTCATATAAACCAACATTCCTGGGATCACCGTCTGCCTAGAGCATTCTTCCAGAAAGGAAAGGGATCTTCCCAGAATTGCTAATATTCCTAAAGTTAATCATTACAAACAGGAATTCAATGGCTTGCTTTTAATTCCTAGAGGAACTAATTGATCCTGATATCCCACGTCAGTTTCTGAGCACAGGCTCAGAGCCTCTGGGATATGTTTGAGGCTGAGGCTTTGCAGGGCACAAAAGCTGGCAAAAGGTAGGATATTAACAAAAACTTCTAGCCTTTGAACACTCTAAAATCAAATCTTATTTTACACAAAAGCACCTTTGGGCAAACAAATAGAGGCGAGTGAGTGGGCAGCTTTAATGCCTCCTGGCATCTATTTATTTGTTTGTTTATTTTTCATAAACTAGAGGCGATAGACAAACTCAGTAACACATCTCTTATCTCCAATTAAACCTTCTGCAGACCAGCTCTATGCCACTGAGTCAGTCTGTCTTTTAACGTGGATCTCAAAATCTGCCTTTGGCATCTTTCATATTAAAACAAAAAAATAACGTGAAAATTAATCTGAGTTGCAGTCAATTGGACTCATCTAAATATAAAGCAAGAAGTACGCTTATCGAGCCCACAGATAAGAGATAAAAAAAGGATGGTTAAAGTCTGATTTTGTCTGATGTTTAACTCTGTCCTGTTTGTGCATCTAGAGACATTTTCATTTACTTTCATTATTTCAGGTTAATTCATACATAATGAAGTGAGTTATTGATTATTTAGACAAAGAAATTTTAATAGGATTATTTAGCAATGTTTCTTTACTGAAACTGAAAATAAGGCACATCATATTTTATTAAATTTGGTACTATTTAAAAATTTAAAGTGCTACTGAACCTCAATAACATAATGGTTCACTTACTAAGAAAGATATTTTCCCCCTAACTGAAATTTAGTGAGGAACAGAGAAAACTGAGGCACACAATTTAATTAATTGAAAATAATATTTTTGTTAGTCAAACCGTTTCCCCGGTACTTATTTCTAGAGCTTGGATCCTAATGAGCTTAATACTTCTGGATTTTAGGGGAGAAAATTATATTTTCAACTAGCCTCAAAATGGAAGACTTGAATAAGTAAAGCTTTTTTAATCTCTCTCTTTTTTAATCCTACCAGACAAGCCTTGGAAGGGTTTTGATTATTTTACTTTTTCTTTTTGTTGCAGATTTTTCCAGTGATTTGATATTTGAATTTTACTCTAGCAGAGCTAATATATATCCTAAAAATGTGATGTAGAAAGAAAATAAATTCACATCTTAGGAAGCAATTAGCTCAAGGTGTAAGCTAAATTTTGTGATGACTTATATAAAATCTCACTTTATACTTGCTAGCCCAAATAGACACAGAATTTTTTAAGAAAAATCCTTAACCCAGAAGACCACTTCCAAGATCGACTCCTACATTTAGCAAGTCAATTAAAAATAATTTAAAAAGATGTTAATTGCTACTGGTACGATTATAAATGGGTACATATTTTTCTAGAGGACAAGCAGGTGATAAGTACATATCAAAGATGTTTAAAACGGGTATCTCCATGAACCCAGAAATTCTATTGCTAGAAATTTGTCTTAAGGAAATAACAAAGAGATATGTGCAAAGATGGTTCGTGTGAGGATTGTCAATGCTACGTTCTTGACATTACTGAAAACTTGAGAGCAGTGTAAATGTCCAACAGCAATGGGCTAGTTAAATAAAGTATAGAACAGTATATTTATTCATATATATGTATTTATTCCATAATCAATGATATCACTAAAACTGTTGTAAAATATATACAATAGCATAATGAGAAGATGCCCAAAATATATTAAGGTTTAAAAATAGCTTTGGAAAAACTATAATCCCAACAAATTTACATATAAATATATACACTCAGAATGAAAGAAGAGGAAGGAGGATAAGGAGACTATATAACGAGGCATTAATAGTGGCTGATGACATTATAAGTAATTTTTAGTTTTCTTCGTGTGTGTATGTATGTGCCTTTCTGTAATTTTTTAATTTTCTGTGATAAATTTATATTACTTTGATATTCAGAAGAAGAATTATTCAATTTTAAAAGACATATAGAGATTCAAAGTTGTAGCTGTGCCTTCTTAACATACAGAAAATAGAGCAAATAGATATAGCCCCTGACATCCAGTATAAGTCTCAAATATTCATCATGTATTTAAAAGAAAGCCATTTCTTTCTATCACAGCAAGTTTATCAGCTACTCCGCTTAGGATGCAAGGCTTATGAGCAACCCCGGGAGAAGTTCCTACTGGCCCTTTAGACTAACCTCTGAGCCCTAAATTACAGGGAGAGGGAAGGTATCAACTACTATTAGTTTGCTTCACAGGTGGGCCTACACCAGTGACCCCCAGAGGCCTACCATCTTCACTTTGTTTCTCAACTTGAATTTTCATCAATTAAATCAGATAAACTTTTCATTTGAAAGAAAATCTAATTATCCTTGGTAGGGGTAGGGGGATTTCATTTATTTATACAAAAGCATCTATTTGTTAGTCATATTTTTTTCTTCTTTCCTAGCATGTGATAGAGTTCACAGGCACAAGCCAAGGGGGGGCTGGCGGGGGGAGGAAATAGCACATGCTTTAAGAATGGCATAGCTAAATTATTAAGAAATGTGGCTGCTACTGGAGACAACTGAAATTGACTGGATAAGGAAAATGCAGTCCAACTTTCAAGTCAGTGACTTGAGAGTGAACTTCTGGAAAAAAAATCTGTTCCTAAATGTGCAGAAACCTGTGTAAATGCTGTCACATTACAGCTCTGTCCTGAAACAGGAGGCTCGTTCTGGACCCTCCAAGTATCACATGAAAGGTGACCCACGCTCTTTCCCATGGAAGACTGACAATGTCCACAAGAACAAAAGCTTTACTATTAGTCGCTTCAAGTGAGTGTTCCGCCAGTGTCACCGGCCTTTCCTGCAAATCACTCTCTCTACACTCGGACAATCATTAGTTTGACCGTTAAGAATTTTCATGAGAAGAGGGGTAATGAAGCTGGAACCAAGACCAAGCTCGTGAGATTTAAAGTGATGACACAGGCTCAAGTCTATCTGATAACTAGAGTGACTCTATAAATCTTGATTTAGCCCAGAATGGAAGGAAAGGATGATAGAAAGAACACAAGTCCTCATTCGGGTGTGTCACGGGCCTGCAATTCAACTTTGAGCAGCTCACATAATGATTCCGAGCCTCAGTTTCCTTATCTGTCAAAGGAGATGGCCAGCTTCAGTTATAGCTAAGATCCCTGCCAACCCTCCAATCAATGATGCCTCTGCCTTGCCAGGGACAGGCAGCTTAGGAAGACTACTCTATGCAGGGTGAGTCCAAAGGTTCTATTGTACAGAAGGCACTGGAATTCAGGGAGGAGGTACAAGAAAGGCAGTCAGTGCTCACCTTTGCTGAAAGAAGACAGCTTCATTGGTTTCCATGTAATAAGCATATTTAACTTCCTAACGATTCCAGAAAAAGATCACATGAGAACTTATGAAATAGTATACTTTCAACTACACATATTGGTATGAAAAGACCAGCTTCTAAACACGTGGGTTTCTTACAAAGCATAGGTAGTTGCCCCATAGAAACAGCAAGCTTTCATCTTGTTTATCATTAATTTTATTAAATGGCACAAGTCATGTGTAAGACCAATCCCCTGTTTATACAATAGGGGTAAAAATCACACAACTGATGTGATAGTGACTATTTCCTTATGCCTGCATATGGATGCAATTTAGCATATAACATGATTTGGTTTACAACAGGTAAGAAATTATATAACTCAGAGAGAGAAGATTTAGAGAAGGGAATAGATCCTAAATTCAGGGTTTTGTACGTAGGAATAATGTCTATAGTATCTAGGGAAGTAAGAACTTAAAGTAACTCTTTTGTCCCCTACTACCAAAACATCCCCCCCTTAAATAAAAATCTCATTATATTTGGTAAAAGGAGACCTTATATCTTTTTAATTTAAGAAAAGTCATTTGAGTTATTCCTATAGAGTGTGGACGGAGGAAAGAAGGTCATATGCCTAAAATATTTTACCATGGCATTATTAGCAACTGTATTAAAGCAAGGCCATACCACAGGATAGACAGGCTGACATGTCACTCGGAGTTATAGAGTTTTCCTGTTCAGCTGTTTTCTTTGTACATACAACCCTATTTAGCAGGAGGTAGATCTGTGCTTCAGAGCCACCTAATACTACCCAGCTTGGAGACGTTCCTTTAGGGCTGAATGAATAGCCACAGACACACTAAATTCCCTAACAGAAAATTTGGAGAGGGAACACCGGAGTAAGCAAAGTAAGACCAGGTAAATGATAAACCTCAGAAAGGACAAAGTCTTGATAAACCACCATCTATTGTCATATAATGTGGATGCTCAAGCAGTTTTCACTAGCGTGACATAATTAAGTTCATATTTTCCTGCAACCAGAAAGAAACAAGAAAACACACACAAGAAAGCTTGATTTCTGCGCCTGTGAAACAATCTCCAAAAGGCATTTTAGAAGAGTTTCCTTTTTAAATAGGCCAAAAGCTCAATTATTCTTTAAAGAGCCCAGGTTGTACTTTGACCGGAGCAGCTGATCAGAAAGGATTCTTTTCCTATTTCTTTTCAAAACAAAAATTTCTGCCAGCTCCTGAGGTGTAACTTTCTGCCATCCATCTTAGAGGATCCATTTCCACGTGGGGCACCTAAAAATAGGCCACACCTAACCTTTTGCACAGCCATACAAAGCTACTAAACGGGGCTCCAACTCAGCGCTCTCTCGTGGATATTTTCAGACTGTGCCCTCTTTGTGGTCTCTGTATATTACCCTATGTTGAATATTCCATAAACACAGGCTAAGAGTAGTTTGCTAAAATGTATCTTGCATTGCACCCTCTAAGGTACCCTATTTGAGCTTTGTTATTTTGTTTTAGACCGAATCAGGTAAAACGATGACTAATAATGTTCTGGGGAACAAAGCAATTTAAACAATAATTAATGTTTGATAGATCTTTAATTCCACCTACAATATTATGGTTGTTGAAGCTTTATACTTTAAAAGTATAGCCAAATATATCAATGAGAATGAATGAACTGCTACTATACATCAAAATATAGATAAATCCCACAAACATAATGTGAATCAAAGGAAGCCAGACACATTAAAAAAAGTGCACACCTTATTGTTCTATTCTTTATATAAATAAGTACAGAAACAGATATACCTAATTTACGCAATTAGAAGTCAGGATAGAGGTTGCCTTTGGTGGTGGTTGGGATCTGGGGGCACAGTCTGGAAGAGGGAGCTCCAGAAAATTAGTTTTGGTTTATTTCTTGCTGTCAGCGCTTGTTATACAGGTATGTTCAGTTAGCAAAAATTCACAGAGCTAAACTCTTATAATACATGCGATATCAGTATTCATATTATACTTCAGTCAAAAGTCTAAAATGCATAGAAAAGAAATAGAAAAGAGTCTTCTTACAGTATAAAGATTTAAAATTTACTACCTTTCTGTTAAAATTTTTAATGTTCAACTTATCTTATTAAAAAATCCATTAAACCACATAGGTAAACAGCAGTGGAGCAGGAATCAAAGGTCCGTCATGATGTCTAGATTTGTTTGTTTGACCTTGGACAAAGCCACTTCAACTTTCTAGATCTATTTTATATCACAAGATGGGACAGAATTAGATGTTCTCTGAATATGTTTCTTAAATGAATGAAATGGAAGAAACTTTCAACTCTAAAACTTAAGTATTTTGTCCTTTGTTCAAAATTCATGATTGAAAGTGTCATTGACTTGGTTTGAAAATGTGGTCCCTTTCTCTGAGAACATGGCCTTTGAGGTCAGTTGGTGTACATCTGCCACTTTGTATCTATCTGCGTGGTCCCAGGTGAGTTACCTAAACTATCTGGGCCTCAGATTCCTCATCTATGAAAACAGCAATATCAATTCCTATTTTACACAGTTGATGTTAGGGTTAAATGAGATATATATGAGCCCAATGCTTGGCATATTAATAAGTACACAATAATGATACCCATTAGTCACATACGGATACTTAAAACTCAATTTGACACCAAGCAACATTAGAGTAAATGCATAAGTTTACGCTTTGCCTGGCTTCCTCACCCAAACAAAGACTTAGAAGCGAAGTACCACTGACTTTCATCTGAAGTCTTATATTAAGCTGACTTTCTATGAGTGCACATTCAGTATCATCACCTAAGCTGCTATAATGCCAAGTGTCTATTGGTTTCTTGCTTACCTTAAGAAAAGAAAAACCAGATTTATACTAGTCCTGACCTGGCTCTACTTCTAGAGACCCCAGAAGCAGTAAGTGCAGAAACCGTTCTTATTTCAATTACTCTGGCCACAAAAGTTATTTTGAGCTAAAAGTCTTTCAAGAGTTTCTCTGTTAAGAAACAAGACATCCATCCATATGCTACATGAAAACTGACAAGAACCTGTGAGTTCACAAATGCGAGAACCACAAAGTATCAAATTGTGTTTTAAAATGATGGTATCTATGGGGAATGAATGGAAAACAAAGCCACGGGAGCAAAACGATTCAACAGAAAGTCAGTTTTGCCACCAGTGGCCTATTGCCTATATTGTCTTAGCATTCGTACTCTGTCACAAATTTGTGACTAATCATAGACACTTTTTACATTGATAAATGACATACAGGATGTTATATTTTGCCTTAGATAGTTAAGAATTGTTTTGCAAGTAATTGTTCTGTGTAATGAAATGCTGACAAGTTGGCATCTAAACTGAAAATTGTGCTGTCCAATACAGCAGCCACCACCCGCATATGGCTACTTGAAATGTATCTTGAAATACACTTGAAATGTATCTAATCAAAAATGAGATGCATTGTAAATGTAAAAAACAATAGATTTCAAAACCTTAGCATGAAAAATCAAATTAAAATATTTCATTAGGAATTTATATTGTGTATATGTTGACATAATATTTTGGATGTACTAGAAAAATAAAAGATATTAAAATTAAATTTACCTTTTCTAAATGTAGCTACTAGGAACTTTAAGTTACATGTGTGATGTGCGTAACTCGAGATTTGATGATGCTGGTTTAAAGTTTTGCACTTACCCTCAAGTAAGTTATATCATACATGCAAATAAAATTAATGAAGTATGGAATCATGGCATTTCAGAATGAAAAGGGGTATTGGAGCAGGGCTCGAGCAATGCACAACTCCAGAGGGCACCACTCATGTCCCAGTCCCTAAAAAGTGATCCTTGAAACTTGACAATATTCAGCTTGCCCAGCACTGTAGTAAATGCTGTATAATCCATCCTCCCTACATAATCAGGAACCCCTCCTAGGACATCCCTGAGGCAATCCCATACATCTTTTCAACACCTTTCACACTTCTTTCAAACATATACATAATAATGAGATGCAAATTGATAAAAGGAGGTCTACCCAGTACTCCAGATTAAGAAGGTAGAAAATAGAGCTGATCACATTATAAAACCCTAATGGGATGCAGAAGAAGGCCAGAGTATGCAAAGTCTGAGATATAGACAGGGATGCAATGTTCTTTAAGAAGACTATTTTCTTCCTGGAGACTAGAGGCATTTTTCAGAGAGTAACATTCACTTTAATTACAAAATGCGCCTGCTTCTCTCTTCCAAGGAGAAAAGCCTGTTGTTGCATCTATAATGTAGCTTTAGTTTTTGATGCCAAAAATGATTCCGTAAACACAGTTCTGTTATGGTATACTATTTCTTATTCAGTACTCAAATTAATCTCAAGGCAGTGCTGGCATTAATTCAATCTGATGCCTGTACTTAGGATTTCACATAGGTGCCTTCATTCAGTTCTTTTTGGCGACTAATAAAATCTTAATTCATGGTAATATATTTATTTCTAGTTCAGTTCATGTTAAAGAGTGCAATACTTTGCAGAAAACTAATTAATATCAATCATATATTATAACACATTTAATGGTTCAGAGGCAAATCCTACACGGGGGGAAAGATTAGATGAACAAGGGGGTCTTAGCCCATCCTATTTACTCTATTTTTAGGATTTGAGAAAAAGATACCAAACGCCACTTCAAATATTAATTTAATTGAAGGTATGCATCATGGGAAGGCTGGGAATTAAAAACCCTGGTTCTGATCCCTACCAGGACGTTGATTCGATGAGGCCCAAGAAGGAAATTTACAGTTCCAGAGGCTCCATTTTCCACCTATTTTGTCTAACAGCCACATAATTTGCAAGTTGGTAAAGATATTCAAATTCAGATGCATGGCACTATTAAAGTAACGAATGACTTCACTAATAGCAAGCTTTCTGCAATTGTCCGTAACAGTTCTACCTTTTTGTTTCGTTTTCTAGTGTTTTTAAAATTTCTTTTAAAATTATAGTTGGCATACAATATTATATTAGTTTCAGGTGTACAACACAGTGATTAGACATGTATACAACTTACGAGGTGATCACTCCTATAAATCTAGTACGCATCTGTCACCATCCATAGTTATCGCAACATTATTGAGTATATTCCCTATGCTAGGCATTGCATTCTATGACTTATTTTATAACTGGCAGCTCGTACTTAATCCCTTTCACCTTTTTTTTTGCCCATCTATTTTCATGTAATGTTTGAGTAATGCTGATAGCATCATATTTCCTGGAACTGGACATAAAGTCAGTGGGATAGTTCAAGCATGAGTCCTTGACTATGACACGAATGGTGCCCCCTAGAGTTATACAGTGCAGTGGCCCTCGCATTTCCTTAAGGAACTATGTTTCAAATGCTTAATTTGTTCCTAGATACAAAGCACTGGAACGATGGATCATACGACTCTTTGAAAACCTAAAATAATAAAAAATCAATAAATAATAATAATGCGATAGGTCCCTTGAAATGCATGGTCATAATATCGAGTCATCAAATTAGGTGCTAGACATTTCATTCATTCTATAACAATTTCTCCACACTGACATGTTACTAGAAAAAAAAAATTTTTTTTAAAGATAGGCACATACTATTTTTATAAAACCTTCAAATCTGATACGTATTTTTAAAAATCTTGATTGTTAAAAATAAAGCAAAAGCCACAACACCAGCAGCATATTGGCTCATATGTGCAGAGCTAATGCCTCTTAATACTCACTTTCCAAACCGGATCCATAGATGAGAACCCCCACGACGTGTGCCATTCATTTGAATGCAGTTTGAATACTGGTATGCAAGTCGAGGGAACACTCACGACAGGGGCTTACACACGCTACTTTTTAATTCACAAGGGCATGGTGACGTAGAACACCTGGAAGTCACTGCTCAATGAACTCCACAACAGGGTTCAAATCTGAAACCCAATCTTAGCCAGATATGTACGTAAGAGCAAATATGTACAGTATCACGTGCTTTCCAACAGCCCTGTGTCTCAGGGGAGCTCTCTGACATCAGCAGTTGAGACAGGTGGTTCCCTTTCCAACTGTGGAAAATAAAACCCTATTGCAGAGGCAGTAAGTAAATATAGCTGTACTGTAATTTTTCCTTGGTGCACTCTCCCTGTGATTTCTGTCCTGTGATGATACTTTATCCAAAGAACTTATTCAGGGCATCCTTCCAGTCTAATAACTGACTAAACATTTGCAAACTGGCTGAAACTGCATTAAAGATCCTGGTAGAAACCTTCTGTTTGCTGTCCCAGTTGGTAGAACTAGGGCTTTCCTCCTCTCGTTTATTCAGAATAGGTTGTCAAGTGGCTGCCCAAACCTCTGCTGAAATATGTCACCCTTTGTCCTCTGTTACTAATACAACCCAACAAAATGACAGACAAGAGTCAGACCGTCTGAAAATCACATGCATTGAGCAGGTCGATACCAATGCGATCCAGTTTGAGTCTGAGAACTAAAATCAGCTGAGACGTACTAAGCCCTTTGTGGCTACACTATTTGCTTTTGCATTTAAGAATTACAAGCAGAAGGGCTCCCTGTAACGTGTGTATAAAATTACTTAATTCCACTTCTATTTCCCTTTCTGAACATACCTACTTTTACAGTCTGACAGCCGCTGGCTTTTAAAGCATTCTCCTTTTTGTTGTATCTCCTTAGAAACACAAATCTTGTTCCCTGGCAGCAGCGGCTCTATGTGCCATACCACGTGCCCAAACTAGTTCCCCACTGCAGCTTCAATTCACAGTAAGTGGCATAAAAGGAGGTCAACTCTTCTCAAAAAAAAACACTCTGAATTCTTCTTGACTTCGGGATCTATTTTGGAAAGCTACACTCCCTGGTACATAAAGAGCGGCTTCCTATTTTGAAATTCTGGCTATAACCACTGACAACTTCATGGAATGGTCTGCAAAGATGCAAAGGCAGGGTGACGATCACAGTGTCCACTCTTGGTCATAATTCTCTTAGAGAATTCAGGGAACCTTGTGGGAGAAGGAAATTAGTAACTGCCATCCCCTCTTCACCCCCATGTAACCCTTTCACTTGAAAACCACCTATTGCATGTACACAGGCGATAGCTTTACTCTCCTGAATGCTTAACACTATAATGACATCTTAATCCTAAAAGTTTCCATGGTAGCTTACCGCTGTAATAAACAAGTCTGAAGAACAGGGAATAAAGAACAGTATTCCTGTTCCCCGTATTCTCCTTTGACTGTCAAAAGACGGAGTCTTCTCTACTTCTCTCTAAAGTTCATAGGTCATAGCTCTTTGAGCTAGAGTAACAATAATAGCAATAAAGAAATGACATCCAGCATTTGGTAGATATATGCTGTGTAACAAGCACTGTGCTGAGTAGTGACATGGGTTTTCTCACTTAGGAACTCTCACGCTAAGAGCGAGAGCACGAACTGTTGTTCTGTCGATTCTAGAGATAAACTCACTGAAGCTTAGAGAAGGTAAGTAACTTTTCTAAAGACAAAAAGCTGATGGGTAGATGACCTGGGACTTGAAGACAGTGTTGTCTGACTACAGACATCTTTCTCGGAATGAGTAGGCTGTACAGAAAAAAAAAAAAAAGGCATTTATGTTTCTGTCCCATAGTCACTTAACTTAGATATTTAGGAGTCTTCCCACAAGTCAGAAGGTAACCACAGCCTTACACTCAGAAGGAAAGTGAAAACACGACACACATCTAGCTAAAATCACCTGGGAACTTAAGAAAAGGTAGGACTCAAACAGGAACACAGTCAACACATGGCACCCTGCTCTGGTCCAAAGAAGCCATAGGTCAAGACTCTATCCGTGACCTGGCAAAGAAGCCATAGGTCAAGACTCTATCCGTGACCTGGAAAAGAATGCACCTTTCTTTGCTTTCTGCCTCTAAAGTTAACCTGAGGTGTCTGATTCAGATCACTGAGAGCACCCCCAGAAGAGAAGGAGTGCTTACTATAATGCCATATTTTGATGCCACCCTTTTCTCTCAATGAAATCAAGACTCCTTTTGAAGGCGGCAATTGCAAATAAAGGCCAGATTCGAACACATCTTAAGATCACATGGAAAAGCATATTATAAGATGTTTTCCATGCCACAAAAGTGTTTCCATGCAAGTCCATGCCATAAAGTCCATACGATGTGTTCATGTCACTCTAGAACAAAACTCAGCAAGTAGATTTTAACCTTGACTCTTAACACTGATAATTGAATCAACTTTCAATACACATTTTATAGCCTTTGCTTGAAAGTATGGTAAAATAGGAAAAGGTCATGTGAGTTAGAGCCATTCAAAACTCATTGTGGTATAAATTTTCAGAAAGGGGGTCCAAATTATACGGTTTTCTAATCTCTAATTTAGGAAATATAAATAAAACAAATTCCATTGAATGTATTTGAAAAAAAAAAAGTGGGTTTGGAGAACATTGTAGCTCTGATTTTGAAATAATTGTAACTAAGGTCCAAAATACCTGGGTTGCCCAGCAAACTGGAGGGCCATTCAATGGGGTTAGGTTCTAAAGTAAGTGACTCAAAATACAAAACCAAAATAGGCTGCCTCCTCTGATACCCTCACATCTTCAGGCTCCTAGAATGACAAAGGCAAACAGGGATGGCCTATGGCCTTTGGAGAAGTTAGGTATTGTTAATTCTGAAATCCCCATGGCTACCATCACCACCGCATCTAAAAAACATCAAAACCACACTGATTATAACTCAGTAGGAATGAAAGTTGCATGCTTTTGATTATGTAATATTTTGAAGTCTGGAGTAAAGATAGTGATTTAAAACAAAAAGAAACTCACTTTCTCCAAGAGCATTAAGCCAAGTCCACATTCATGATCCCTTTCTAGGTATGCAAATTATGCTGCTAGGAACAAACACCATGAAGCAGAATCAGAGCTCAGATGACTGCAGAATACATTGGCTCGAAGGCCATGCACTCAGCAAAGAGTATGTGAGACATAAACATGAACGTGAAGCCATTTCAGTACACTCTAGCTCAATACCACAATACCTCAATACCACCCTTTAATTGCTCCAAGTCCTCATTTTTCCATCTAGGAAAAAGGATAACACCTATGCCCTAGGCTTATCATGGGGATTCATCAGGATGAGCAGCAAGGATGAAGGTAAGGGGCCTGCAGGGTTCCTGGTCTGCAGTGGATGTGACACAAATGCCCGTTTCCTTCATCGCTCGAGTTTCTCAGCTTCAACTCTTTCTCTCTCCTCTCAGCCTCTCCTCTCCCTCCTTTTCAAAGTATGTTAAAATAAAGCATATGCAATATGATTTCCGCGCCTTGCATCCCATGGAGTGAACGCTGAGATTGAGGAATACACGAATGTGTGTGGGAACAAGGCCTCATGGTCCCTCTCTATGGGTGCCTTGGCCACATATAGGGGAAGAAGGAAGGACTTCTCTGCTTGGAGCATAAACTAAGCCTCGATGGCATGTGTAAAAGAAGCGTTTTTAAAGATCAAAGATTCATGTGAAAGAAAAAAATCTTGAAAACTTTGAAATGGAAGAAAAAAATTACATTTGGATTTACTGCCAGTGCTTAGGCATTGCAAGTTGGGGTAAATATACGAGGAAAGATATTGTGTGAATTGCCACCAAATGTAACTTTCCTCAAAAGGACTAGTGACAGACAATGTCCACATTTTCCAACTTCGAGCATCTCTTCAGGTATTTGAGGCGAAATGATCAAGGAAGAAGTAAATATAAAAAATAAAAAATTTGAAATCTCAAAAATAGTGTAGTAATTTCCCGCTCAAAAAAAGAAAGAAAGAAAGAAAGAAAGAAAGAAAGAAAGAAAGAAAGAAAGAAAGAAAGAAAGAAAGAAAGAAAAAGAAAAGAAAGGAAAAGAAAACAAAAAAAGAAAAAAAGAGAGAGAGAGGGAGGGAAACATGAAAGTTAGATTAATCATATGCACCAAAGCTTTCTTTGAATAATAGCATCAAAAAACTACTCTAGAAATGCCCAAAGTTTAAAACGAGTAAAATGAACTAGTGATATAGGAGACAAGAAATGCATCGTCGGAATCTAGATACTGTGTTTTCTAATGTTATCAGTAGCTGCCAACCCTTGAAAGGGGAAGAAGGAACAGCAAAGAAAACAGCATACTGCTTAGAAAATTACCCACAAAGAATCCATCTCCTAATTCATGTCTACGGTCATAATTTACAGTCTCAGACGGTAACTCTAGACTTTTCAAAGAGTGTAGAATGGATTTCCTTCTCCTCCTTTCTTCTCCTTCCTTCCTACATGAGCTCTGCCTAGTAAATACTAACGGTTCACAGTTTTCTACCTTGTAAAGGCAGATAAAGTTGATTCTAAAATCCTTGCTAAAAGACTCTTTGGGGGGGAGGGGGTCAAAGAACTGCTTTAGCTCCATGATGCCATGGCAAAGGGAAAGACGCATACGTGCCACAAATCCTGTACACCCAGACACGTGTGTGGGAAAATATGTATCTCTCTGTAAATGTGCAGAGCAAAAAAGGGGAAACAGCCAGCCATTAGGAGCCAGTAAATCAATAAGAATCTACAATGTTCCAAAAGGTGGCCCAGCCACATGCCAGGTGCTTAACTTGTGTAGGATCTTATACCTCTCTGCCCTGTATGTGCTTACAGTCTAAAGGTGAGTACAAGTTCGGACTCATAATCGGTCCTCATACCCACATGTGGACGCAACAATTGCAAGTGTGTTCTAAGAGAAGAGATGGGGATCAGTTAGGGGCTTGAAACTAGACCTAATTAACCTTATAAACAGCCTAGAATGAATATACCAGCCAGGCTCTGTGGACACCTAGAGGCCCCTGTCCCATACATAATTGAAAATAAAAACCAGACTTATTACTAAGTTAGGTATGTATCGAGAAGCCCAATAGAGTTCTAATCTTTATCATAATAGCTGTTTCACTGATTGCTTTAAGTTGTCAAATATAATAGTCTTTCAAAGGTAAAACTCTGGTGCCCCTGTATGGCACCCTGCTTTGCTGGATGCCCTACTCGCTAGTTTAATGTAGTATTGGGCAATCCTGTGTTGGTGCCAACATACAAATAAAGGAAAACAGAGGTGTGGTTTGCCAGGACCCATCCATTCAGAGGCCCTTCAATAAAAGTTCTAGAATCCAGGATAAAGGCTTGTAAGAGGCATACTTGGCTGCAAAAGGGCATGTGAATTTCTCTAGCTTTGGGGGTGCTTACTGGGATCTAAGAAGGAAAAGAGGCAGAAGGAGAAAGGATAATGAGGGAGAGACAGCATTCCCTTTGAAATAAGATCGAACTGGGGGCAGAACCAGGCTCTGACACTTCATAACTCTTTGAAATGGGTCAAGATGCTTAATCTCTCTGGACCTCTATGAAATAGAGATGACACCACTGTCTTCATGGAGAATGTGAGGATCAGATACCTAGCTCAGCACCTGGTAAGTATTTGCTAAATGCCAGTTCTCCTCAATAATAAGGGCACTACAAAATAAAAAGTCCTACTGACAAATGATGAATCATACAAGGTCCCGTGTAAGCTGCTGAGGGAAACATGAAGAAATATAAAAGATAGTGAGAACCGAGACTTGGCTCTCAGCCAGGTGGTGGAATGTAGCCGCTTGTGTGATCTTATTGAAAATCCGTCTTTAACCCAAAAATTTCTGGTAAGTCACTAGAACTCAAGAGATATAAAATTTAGAGCAGTTTAAAATGGACAAGGCAGATTTTATAAAAAATAAAATGTGTAATGTCCACCATGTGCCCACTACTTTTCTAAGTGCTTTAAGTATATTATCTAAGTAATATTGGAATGACAGATATCACCCCTTTTTATATCAGAGAAACAGACACAGAGGGTGTCTTAACCAAAGCCACCCATATAACGAGTGGTAAGGTTGGGATTTAATCTTGGGCAGCCTGGTCCGGAGTGCACGCCCTTAACCCCTCCACTAAACTTACTACCCTCTACCACCTGCCACAGTCTTAAATCTTCACTAATTAAAATCGCGTGAAGCACTAAAGCTACACAGTTGAATAAGACCTGGCTCCTGGCCTCACAGAATCCACAGGCTAATCAGGAGAATGGAATCTATGAGTCTGAAGCAACAGAGGAATCAGCAGGACATCGTGAGGGAAACACAAGGAGCCAAGGAACCCAGGCTGCCTGGAAGAGGGTGGGGAAGGAGAAGCAGGCGTTATCAGAACAGAAGCTTTCTCCCATCTCCCCTTCTCCAAAATCATTCGATGTGTGCCTACCACAGCACACCAGTAAAAAGAACGATATTTTCCACTGATCTCACTCACAAATATGAATGAAATAGAGTCTAATCTCCCAAGAGTTTACAATCTTGTGGGGACAGAGACATGAAGTCAAATAATTCTAACATGAGTTCGCATGGTTTGTTGTGATAATCTGAAATCTTGAGAGGCCAGACGTGAGATCCAATTAGAGTCCTGATATAATCACATGACAGGTTCTGATAGCTGCCTGATGATCTTCCCAAAGGGCCCCCAGTCTGACAGTATCTGCTGTTAACTATTGATAAACTAAGATAAGTGACCATGAATTTAACCATGAAACATGTGTTAAACTATAATAAGTTAATAACTTTCCAATTGGACAAAAAAATTTAGAGTCCACCATGGACTAGAGAAATTATGATTAATAAATATCAATTTCATCAAGATATATATACTAAAGTGCATATTGGTGTCTTTTAAAAGGCAGTTCAAGAGTTGCATGTCCCAGATGTAATCAATTATAAACTGAATGAACACAAAATGAAAGGTCGAATCCCAAAGAGGCCATTAGGATTAGTTTAAAAAGATACTCAGTGTGAGAAACTAGTATTTTAAGTAGGAAAATGTTCTAGAAAAGGTTTGGGGAAAAAAATGAGAAAAAGAGAAAATCACAGAGGAAGGAATGGCATTTTCAAAACCAGGGTCTTGGTTGCATTTGCTTGGGCACCATGGCACAGGGCAGGACCTCACACCCTTGAAACTGACAGTGACCTTGGCTCATAGCCATATGGTCTGAGAAAAGGTGTGAAGGCTCTCTATGCCTTAGTTTTCTTCTTAGGGTCTTATGAGGATTCCCTAAGAATCATAAAATATAATACCTCTAATAATTTACTTGTGACTTGTCTAGGTTATGTTGGCCAGTGGTTTATTCAAACACTACTGTAAGTGTTGCTGTGAAAGTCTTTTGTAGATATAATTAAAATCTACAATCAATCTGTTGATTTTAAGTAAAGAGATAACATGCTATAATTTGGGTGGGCCACATCCAATCAGTTGAAGGCCATAGCCCAAATACCAAGGATACTCTAGGAAGAACGAATTATGCCTCAAGACTGTTACCTAGAAGCCCTGCCTGAGTTTCTAGCCTGCTGGCCTGATAGATATAAATATAGATATTTTTGTTCCTCTGTTTCCCTGGAGAACCCTAACTAATACAACATTTTTCAATATATCTAATGCTCACTATGTGCTATCAGTACTCTAGGAATTTTAACAACTTTAACTCTTAAATTAATTCTCTCTCTCCCACCCCCCCGCCTCTTTCTCATTCCCACTCCCACGTAATAAATGAACATATAGAAAATAGGCCTTGCAGATCAACTGGTTCATGTCTAAAAGCCCAGGATTGTAATTTTTAATACGATTTCAAAAGCAAATTTAGGATTTCCAGAAGAGAGGAAATGCAAACAAAATGAGGCTTAAAGATGTTTTAAAAACATAATCTAAAATAGTGAGTGAACAACTTAATACAGTGAATGTGTTGAAAACAAATAAATGAAAGAATTCCATAGCTATGTAGAGGAAATCAGGACTTTTTTTTTCCTATTACTTGGTATCAACCCACACCATTTTGCTTCTGAGCTAACAGAGCATCAGGGGTGAGGCATGTATTCATTCACCTGTCTCTATATCCACCCATTCACAAAACATGCACCGAGTGCCTGCCACATTCCGCAGTGCTAGCCCTAGGACTGTGAAGATAAAGAGAACAAAAGTATTTCCTTTGGAACACCATAGGCCAGTAACTGAGCAGAAGAATAAACAAGTGTAATTATATTAGTAGACTCTAGCTTAGAGCAATGCAGGAGGTGTGGGCAATCTCGGAGAATGGACAGCTATCCTCTTCTGGGAGGGATTCATTCATTCATGCATGCATTCATTTCTTAAATGAATTTTTATTAAGGTGAACTCTGGGCCAAGCCCTACGCTATGTCCTAAGAATACTCAGCATAATAAACAATAATAATAATGGCTAAATTTTATTGAATGCTTGCTGTGTTTCAAGCATTGTTCTTAATCCTTTACATTTATTTAGTGATTCTCTTTATACCACAGGAATCTGGTATGCATTTCCCATACCCTTTCCTATAAGACAATCACACAGGCATAAATTCACATATTAACACTTCAAAGAGTTATTGATCACCTACTATCTAAAAGGCACACAATACTGTTAGACACCAATTTGATCATTACATCATATCTGTGCCCTTATATTTAACAGAAGAGACAGACGAACCCACAAACAACTTCAATTTCAGACTCTATGACTCCAACAGTCTTGCAAAGACCTTTTCATAAGCATAAATGTGATATCTCCAAAACTTTCCAAAAACTCAAGAACATGACTTTGAATACAAACAACAGAAATGTGTTCAGGGTGTTTTGTCCTATCCTTATATAAGAAAAATGGCCGAAGAGAAATATTGTTAACACGCATGAGAGACAGATCTTCAAAATTATATTTAAAAACAAAACTTTCCCTTTTAACGTATGTGACTAAGGGCTAGACACCATGTTAACTGCAGATCAACATGGCCTGAATCTAACACATCTACCTCAGATGCCAGTCGACCCCAGTGTTTCCCAGTCACTCATTCTAGATAAAGCACTGTTTCTCAAGATCTTAATGCTTACAGTGTCAGCACAGCAACAGAAGATGCTGATATAAATATCCTGCAATATTGATAAATAGCACAAATTTGTCACCCATTAACAGCAACTATATATTGCAACAATTTCTAAATGAAGCCTTATAAATAACTGTAATTTTAATTACCAAAGAAAACTACAACATTTATCAATACTCTCAACTCCTGCTAAGTAGCACCACGCTCTTAGGAAGCTCCACACTCAAAAAGGTTATAGCAATGAAAGAGGAAAGGTTTTTGTATCTTGAAAGAAAAAGAAAAAGGCCAATTCTATCCAGAAAACACAAATCTAGACCTTCTTGGAGGTGAAAATTAGGAGCGGGGTAGTGGTGTGCTTTTGAGAAGAAAGCAATAAGGGAAAGGTAAGAGTCCCCAATCAAATCAGAGAGGAGATTACTCAACAGTCAATAGATTCCCTTGGGCTAAAGGAAAATAGGCTTTTTGGCTTCTTTTGTACTTTTCATTAACTCCACTCATTTTTTGACGTTTCAAATGTGTGTCCTATCTATTTCCAAATATGGGATTCTGGGTTACATACAAAGTTAGACACATGAAACGAGACAATACAAATGAAAACCAGATCAAATCAGGTTAAAAGGAACAAGGAAGTAAACGCTAGTATATATCTGGAATGCACTCCTTTTTTTGTAACTGAGTTCTGAATTTAGCTCTGTGTTTCCTGGCTGTTTGGACAAAAAGCAAAATATGTTGAGTTAAATAAATATTCATTATTCGGCGAAAAGGAAACAGGATTTCCTCTACTTCTCTCGCTGGGTTGGAGCCCTACACCACTCGTGCTGCCCCGCCATTAGTACTACAATTAATACTTCAAAGTATTAATTGACTTTTGAAATTCTTTATTTTTGCTTATTTTCCATTCCTTTCCACTAGAATGTAAGGTTCATGAGAACAGGAGTCTTTTGTTTTTTGTTCACTATTTTATCTCAAGTTCCTAGAATAGCGTCTGGCACACATGGTAGAATATATATACACGCTCATGTAGTCCAGAGTGATTTTATCCTCAATACTGAATTCCAGGAGCAATTTATCATGATGTCCCCTAAATAGACTACATCAGGTTATGAGGCTATATGTCGGAGTGGGAGTAAATGACTACAATAAGCATAACATAAAAGGCGCCTGCAAATATGTAGTGACAAGGGAACAACATGGAACCAGAAGATCTAAGTTCAACCACAGAGGCCACCTCCTCCTGCCCTCTGCCTTCTATCAGACAAAATGCATAACTGTGAAACACACCGACTCTGCAATCAAGCAATCCGATTTTAAATCCTGGCTCTAGAAACTTATAAGCTGTGTGACATTTGACAATTCACTTAGCTTTTCTGTACCTCAGTTTCCTTGTCTGTAAAATGTGCCTAATGATAGGCTCTTCGAAGGATTACTAGGAGAATTAAATGAGTTTATATATGCAAATCAATCAGAATGTTGTCTGACACATGGTAAGGCTAAGCACTGGCTGTTAATTTGAACTTGTGATCCTCGCTTGTAAAATATGTATAATAATTACCCTTGGTGGGGTCATAAGGATCAAGTTATCTTAATACACTTTAATGTGCTTAAGTTTTTAATAGATGCCTTATTTTTAATTTTCATAAAAGTAGCATATGTTCATCATAAGTTTTTCATAAAATGCAAAAAGATGGAAAGGAAAAATCCTTTACATCTCAGTAAACAGTGATAACTACTATTAGCATTTTCTTGTATAAATTTCCAGATTTCTTTCTATACCATATCAACATACAGATATAATGTGTTTATGAAAATATACTCTTTAAACAGAGTTAGACACATACAACATACTGCTCTGAAACCTGCTTTTTAAAAAATTTATTATGGGTGTGATCTCATATCAGCAAATAAAGATCTACATTATTCTATGTAATAGCTGCCTAGTATTCCATTGTATGAAAGTGTCTTGATTTATTTAGCCAATATTCCATTCACAGACAGTTAGGCTGCTTCCAATTTGTGAAAGTGCTTTGTAAACTATGCATTAATATACAAATGTTAACTATAACCATCATTATATTTAAAGTAAATATCTAGACATCACCACTGAACTTCTGAAAGGTCTTTTTCACTGTATTTTAACCCCTCACCATCGTTCAAAAAAGCATGGCATTTGGAATCCCACATCTGAACAGGAAAAACATATGAACTACTAGATCAGAACTAGAGAAGGTGTTCGAGAATATGCCCAAGGGCCTATCTCAGTACGAAGACTGTGTAGTCTTTCCTGCCATGTGCCATCCCATGTATTCTACTTAGCCCACAGATTGGCATCACTCACTGATTCTGGGCCTTTTCAGGATGTGCCCATGGCATCAGAATCTTTATTGACAATGAATTCCAAGTAGTCACTACGAAACAATTGGAGAAGGCAGGAGAGACGAAATGTATATTTGTTAACCCCATGTTGAGGATATAAAGAATAAAAAGTGATACCTACAAGTATTGTCAGAGCAGCTATTATAAGGTACACATGTTGTGAGAGGCAGATTTTGCAGCTATATTAATTTACATCATTGACCCACCTATATTCTGAGTTCCTGGAGATTAGAAAACATGTCCTGTCCTTCACTGTAGCCTCACTTTTGCCCAATAGAATGCCACAGAAGAATATCAGATAAGTAATAAATATTGTGCTCTTATGGAGAGCAGTTGAAATAATGACTGAAGACCTGGATCTCACATATTTTACAATCTCACTGATTAATAACTAAAATTAAAGTAAAAGTGCTAATGTATTCTCTAAAAATAAAACCTGCCATATTATTTCTGGTAGGATGGAGTCGGGTAGGGCATCCAATTGCATGAAAACAAGTAATTTAGAATTGTTACACTTTTTTACAATAAATTTTCTCTGTTAATTAATGTTATGACTGAGAGCAAATGTGCATGGCAGGAAACAGAGGTCCCTGCTGATACCAATTTTGCAAAAGGAGGTGGCTTGTACATTGAGATATATGGTGGATGCATTACTTCCTGGCTCAGGTCCCAGCATGAGCTGGATGGGTTCAGCTTATAAAACTCTGGCCTTTCACCTCTTCAAGGCTACAATTAACTTCTCTATGAGCTTCAATCATTCGGCAAATATTTACTACATGGCCAACATGTACCACGCTTTGCAGAAAGCACTACTAGATTTGGGGAGATCCAACATGACAAAAATTATCATTTAAATTCAAATAGATTATACATAAACATTTCAGGTCTTTTAACAATGGATCATCATGACAAATTCTATTCATGACTATCAAAGGTAGGGCTTATATATTTTTATCTGCCAATATTAAAATCACTCTAACCAGGAAGATCTTTTTATCCCAACATGAGACTAGCAAATAGACTTCATTGTCTCCTACCTGTTCCAATTATTTCGTAATAGCTATCAGAAATACACTATTTTAAAAGATTCCATCATGCTTAAACTCTAGGGGAAATTCTGCAATCGATGAGTGATGTCTGCCATGAACAGAGAATGGGTCAAGTGGCCTGTGTGTCAAGTACTTGACATTCCTATTCCATGCATTTTATGCTGACCCTGTTCATTTTTCCTCTGCTGGTCTCTCTGAATAGCTCTATTTTACTGGTCCTTTGTGAGTTATTTGAGGCCCAACTATTTTATAAACCATGATCCAACATGGTTAATATTGAGCACTGCCCCTATCCACACTTCACCTGGCACTTGATTATATGTCAGGTTTCACCCTTCTTCAGTTTCTTCATTTTGGATATACCTTATTTTTAAAAAAATAAAATTGTAAAGCTCTTTGAGGGGAGCAATCTTTATCTTCATTCTTTTAGCCTCGATAACACTAAGCACACTGCTAGCTATATCAAATGTACTCAACAAATACTTTTTGTATGATTGCATGGGGAAAGGATCAGGTTCAGAGCCCTGAAAACCTGGCTTCACATACTTTATGTGGATCTCCAGTTGCTACATGCATGACTTTGCATAAATTCACGTAACTATTTTGGCCCTCAGTTTCCCTATCTCTAAAATAGAGAGGAGTCGATAGGAAATCTCTAAGGTCCCAAATCGACCTAGCATTCAATGATTCTACATATCTTAGAGGATATTGTACGTCAAGGAGGACTTTTGCAGCTCGAAATATTTCTTTTTATCTAATAAAACAAGAGTTTTTTTCCCTTTAAAAAATAAGTGAATTGTGGATCTTCTTGAGAGGCAGCTCAGCTTTCACTCATTCTCTAAGTTCCCAATAAATGAATAGTGATTCTCTCCTCTTGCTTCAAGCCCTTAAAAAAAGTCCACCCTCTTTCTAATAGAAAATAGGATTTGAGTGATGGCCCTTACACTAATTGGTCAGGAGCCATAGATAAAATATTGTTATTGACAGAATGTCTCCTTGTTCATGTGCTGATGAAGTAGCTTAGCAGACACAGAGAGTAAATGGAGGACAAAGAAAAGTACCTGAAACTTGGATCAAACTGGAAGAATCGAATCAGCATTATAGGGTTCTTGTTAATAAGAGACTCTGCTAAGAGGACATAACAGAAGCCAACGTATTCAACGAGACAATGGGAATAGAAGTGTAAGAATCACCCGTGGTGGATGAGAGGTTAAAAAAAAAAAGAAGAAAGATCCAAAAGTCAGACTTGTTCCGTTTGACCCTTGCGGTCTACATAAGATCAAATGTAAATGAAATCATTTTAGAGACTGTAATTTTTAACTCAGCCAGAAAAAAAAAAAGAGCGGTATGCATAAAGAAATCCCATCACCATCTGTCAAAAACTATCTATTGATTTTAAGAGATAAAACGTAAAATGTTCAAAGGAGCATCATAAATGTAATGGTATGGGTTAAGATCGAGTGCAGAGAAGCTTCTACCATGGGAGTGTGTTCTCCTGCGGTGGCTGATGAACTAACTCGGTGACCTGCCAGGTCGCTTCCCTTAGAAAGGAGCCCCTGGCTACTATGACTCAATCCATCTAAATTTTAAAAAGGCAAAATTGGAACCAAGGTTAATATCTGTATTAGTTCTCATAATGGTGGTCTGTTTATACTGTGGTCAAGCCTTCATTTTGTCATCCCTTAATACTAAATTCATAAAGTGCAGAAACTATTACCTGGCCAGCGGCTCGGCAAGGCACGGAGGGAAATGGAAGCCACGAGTGGGCAAGCCGGGCCTCCTGCGCCTGGGTGATTTGATTCAGGCATAAATACCACAACCCTTTCACTTGAAGTAGTACTTGGACAAACCAAAGCTTCATTTTCCCTGAAGCCCTAAATTGATCTATGCGGAACCCTGAAATTACAGTTGACCTTTGAACAATGTGGAGGTTAGGGGTGCTGACCCCCCGTACTGTTGAAAATCTGCATGTAACTTTTGACTCCCCCCAAATTTAGCTATCACTCAGTGTCCATGGGGGTTTAGTTCCAAGACTCCCCACAGACACCCAAATCCACGGACGTTCAATTCCCCTGTATAAAACGGCACTGATGCATCCAGTTGGCCCCCTGCATCTGCTAATTTCCAATCAATGATCGAAAACGGTATAGGTATTTATTGAAAAAAAAAATCCGTGTTTAAGTGGATCTGCACACTTAAAACCCATGTTGTTCAAGGGTCACCTGTATGCTTCTCGTCTTTTCCTCTTCCCACCGCACTTTCCTCCTCCCATTTTCCTAATCTCGACCCTCCCCCAACCTACAAAGAGGGAAAATTGGGGCAGGTTTTCCTGGAATTCTTTGATATGGTCTCTTATATCCTACACGGTCATCACTTAGCTTCTAGAATCCTTCCTGCCTTCCCTGCCTGAAGTGACCAGAACCTGACGAGACTCAGGTTCTTCTCATTCTTCAAACCAGTTCCAGCAACCAATGAGGAGCCTGTCCCAGCCGGAACCAAACCTGTGCTGAGGGCATAGCAGCCACATGACTGAGACCCGGCCTGGGCTTGCGCACTAAGTAAGTGGCAAGAAGCCAGGAGGGCACAGCCCAGAGGACTGGGGGTTCTTCCATAAAGAAGGATAATTGAGTCCCGGACGCCGCCCACCCATCTCCCTCCTCCCGCGGCCTCACAGGAAAAGGAGTGGGACACATCACTTTGAGCTCGGGGCAAAGGAACAATTCCTCCTACTTGTCACATTCTTCTGAGGAATGGAGCTGACTTTGATTCTTCAGATTACATTCACAATTAAATTCTTCAAGACATTGTACTCCGGGAAAATGGTAAACAACCCAACTCTTGTCCTCGGATAACCAAGTGTGTTTGTATATGTGTGCTGGTGGGGGGAGAGAGTGTAAGGAATTTAATTGAATGAGAAAGGATTCTTCAACTCCTGAGAAAGTCTTCACAAAGAAAAGCGCTTATAAGTGAAACACCTTGTAATTTAAAACTACGTTTCTCCTGGAGTCTCCGGTTCTCGGCCTGAGCCAGGCCAGGCGTGGGATTTGATTTGCTTGCCCTAACGTTAACAAATGCACTGTACTACACGGCAGACTCCAGGGTGCCAGGCAGCTCCTGTGTAAAGCCCCCGGGAACGCGGAACACAATTTTGTTTGACATTTCACTGGCAACAACAGAACTGTCTGAAAATGTTCAGATCCCATCAAGCATAGGCGGTGGCAGGAGAGGGGTTAATAAGACAGGTATCCGTTGTGCCTGGCTCTTCTGGAATTTATTGTAAAAGGCACACGAGGCCTTACTGAATGCAAGGGAAATTTACCCGTGCATATCTCATGGGTTAGTTGGGAAGAAAAGTGATTTGGCCTTAGTTTTCAAAAGGAAGCTCATTCTGGAAAGAAAAATAATAATAATTCTGTGGTTTCAAGGAAAATATGGCATTCACCTAAACAGGATGTGTCTGCAGGTCCCCCAATTATAATGTGGTGTCAGAAATGTTAGAGGACCCTTTCTACGTGTTTGAGTCTTCCTCATTACCCATCGATGGGGAATGATATCTCATTCATTCCACGGATAATTCTTGAACTTCCACAGTGTCAATGAAATGTCCCTACCCTACTAGAAGGTGTACGGAGCAAAGAAGGATCCCCGGACCATCGGAGCTGGGTTTTGACCTGACGGAATTTGTAGTCTGATAGGGACATCGATACACAAACACCAAAGATCCTTCAGTGCAAGGGACACACGTTTGGAGGGTTAGAAACTGGCCCCTAATAGACTGGGTGTTTGGCTCTTGAAGAGAAATTGATTCCAGCTGGGGTAAAGTATTATGTTTAGCTCTGGTATCCAACAGAAGGCAGGGAGCTCTCAACATCCCATCACATCAAGAAAAGAGCATCTCTAAGACAACTTCACTTTCTTGCCAAGATATGCAGGTACACATCCACGTGTGGGCTGAATTTCTATAGTTATCAAGGGGTTTTTCTTCCATTCTTGCCTCAGTAATAGCAGGAA
>NW_006441953.1:19562485-19577651 GCF_000325575.1 Pteropus alecto | reverse complement strand
GTGTTCGCACAATAGCTAAGCTTCATTTTTTTTTTTTTTAACTCTGTCATGTTTTAAGAGGATTAGCTTTATTAGTTCAGTTAGTTCACTTTCCTTTGATTTCTTACGTTAAAAACAAACCAAGAGTAAAAGCGGGAGTTGACTTCAATAGTCCACGGTCAGGCACTAAGTCTCTGGGTCTGAGGTGAGGGCTTCTGCTAGCGTTTTAGCTCTGTGTGTGTTTGTTTGGTTTACTCCTGACAGATACAATGGAATACTTCAACGGAAAACGCCCAACTCATTTTCCATCTATGAATGAACAGAAGGCATCCCGTGGCTAAGGAAGAATAAATATTCGACTCCACTGGAGGCTTGCTGGCTCACCCATGCTACACCATTATTGTACCCACTCTGGCTTCCACATGTAATTTACTAAAGTTTGTGCTGTTTCATGGCAGGGTTATTAATCACTGACACCTCTTTGCCACTTCGACTGGGGGCCACTGCAATGGGGCAAGGTTCAGGGAAGTTGGCCAAAACCGAAGCAGACATTTTATCAACTAACTATTGCGTTTTCTAATTTTTGACTTTTCCCCAGGAGCTTTTCCTTTTCATTTTGTTGGCTGCCGTTAACTCCTCCAGCGCTGTGCATCCCCAGGTTATTTTTTCTGAAAGTAACAGAGCCTCTCATGAAGAGGGGGTGTTTGGCAAAAGGATATCAAGGCCCCTTGCCCTTAACAACTGAGTTTTGGCATGGTGTCAAGTGTTAGAGAAATATTAATGAACACGCAATTAGATGGGCAGAATGAGGTAGGGAATTAAGTTGAAAGTATTAATTGCATACAGGTCAGCAGAGAAAACTGAGAAATGTGGCTGTACACTTCACTCAACCACTTGAAAACAAATCTTTTCCAGTATCTGTTCCTGTCATAATATCTTCACTTGCTCAAGCATTCATTCGTTTATTTATTTGCTTGTGTATTCATTCAACAAACGCGTACCTAGTATAAGAAAGATTACTCGATGCTAATGATAGAAACAAAAAACGTGAATAAGATATGTATGTTCCTCTCGAGAAATTACAGTCCCATAGGGAAAATGTATGTCGACAAATATTTATGAAGCAAAAATAAATAAATAAATAAATAAATAAATAAGAGTGAAAACGGTTGCTAGAAATGAAGTACATCAAAAAGCTGTCAGAATAAAAAGAAAGGAAGGCAGTATAACCTGATCTGCATATACTTAGAAATGGATTCCAAAAATGCTCCGATTATACTGATGTAAAATTTTAACTTGAGCTCCCGAGACGGAGAAGGAAGAGAGGCGTCATATCCACCCCATCCTTCCCGTGAGATGAAAGGTTTCCAAAAAAGTTCACTTTTGAAATAATTTTTCACCTCCTTCCTTGAACTGCTTCTTCATATTTTCCCTCTTTTTGCTCTTGTCAAAGCCACAGAGCTTTCTTGGAGAGGACCATAACCCAGAGTGCAAGGAAAAATCATACAATGTCCTTCCAGGGCTGCTTACCCCCTCATTTTTCTTAATTAAATATTATTGGGGTGACATTTATCAACAAAATCCAATAAGTCTCAAGGGTACAATTCAACAGTATGTCGAATATATATTGCACTGTGTGTTCACCACCCACAGTTAGCTTTCCTTCCATCCCCATCTATTTGGCCCCTTTTATCCCTCTCTATCTCCCCTCCCCTCGTTCTTTACTAAGGGAGGCGACGCAGCATGTCTGAGTCTGGGAAGCACGGGTGATTTAGTTTCCATGCGGGCTCGGTCCTGGCCTCTCTTGGGCACCGGTAGAAATAATACCAAACTATGTTAAATCACTTACAGTGATTTTATAATGAAGATAATCAATCACGGGAGATTGATTTCACCATCGACTTCGTTTTATAATACTGCAAAACAGGTTGGACACCGAAGGGTCCCGTCTTATACTTCTTAGCCTTTCTGCCTGTATAGACAAATGCTCTTGCCCCACCCCATCTTTGAGATTGCCTAGTCCACCATTTTCAGGGACTGTCACTGCTGTCTGCAGGAAGGGTTGCTCCGTGTCTATAGTGGATGTTCAAGTGTCTAAAGCAGAAAGTAAAAAAGAGAATCTGTTAATTCCATTTGTTTTCCCAGACAGGACTCCAACCACAAGGCTCTGGGACAGTTTACCATTTGCATATATGTCCACGCAGCACCACGCCCAGGCAGGACCAACGCCCCCACTGCTGCTCATTGAATCCCCTCTCATCCACATCATCACAAGGTACAAGTACGTGGCCACCTGTCATAGTCCTTTGGTTCTCTACACACAGTTTGCATGTAAGAGTCTTTTGTTCCGTCTTCCTTCAAACACCAAACAGAAGAAGGATGGTTTCTTTCCCCCTTTTCTCTCTTTTATAAAAGGGTAATGGATTCATGGTTATAAGATCAGAACACATAGTTTCAATTGAAAACATCATGTTTTAAAAAGTATGAACTACTTGAACAATTAAATAGTTTAAAAGACAAATCCCCAAGTGTCCTCAGAAGAGATGTGTAAGCAAAATTTTCTCCTAAAACGCAAACTGAAGAACTGAATATGGGCCTAAGAGTATTTTGTTTTTAATTAACTTTTCTAAAATTCCTCTCGATACAAGTGATCTTTCACTGACCCATTGTCAACTGGAAGAAACAATTATTTTGGTCATCGAAAGAGTCATTTTTACCAATGAACTGTCATTATCAATCAATCTCAGGTTATCTGTATATCGCTGCACTAAATACGAAAACTGCTAAGAGAATAAATCTATAAGTGAATAAATTTTCTGTACACCAATCCCCGCAGGCCATGTGTTTATAAGTCAACAGCTTAAAATGAAAACATCTGATGAAGGTAATACACCTGTTAAAAGAGCATAAAATTCCAAACCCAATGGTAAAATATAAAGATTATAAAGCCTCTTAAAGGAGCCATCAAAGCAAACTATTAAATGAATACATCTGCTCCATGCTAAAGTCTAGTTTATAAGTGCCACTCAAAATAAAAGAGATTTAGGACAAGCATTTCATAAAGGGATGTGAAAAGCAGTGAAGGGAACATATTTTGAGGATGATGAGAGAAATGGAATGGATTCAGTTAAAAAGAATTGACCTAAACGCAGTCCAGAACTGAATTAAATAAAAGGTTTTATGAGTCTAGTTTTCACTGAAAGGGGTGAGACATGAGAGGATATAGAAGGATCATTTTTATGCCCCACTTTATACTTTAGGTTTAGTCTATAGGCAAAAAAGGAAAAAGAAAAAAGAAAAATCAGTTTAGTGCTTAATCGTTACTCGTCATGAAACATGATACTTAAGAAGAATACTAACAAAAACAAACAAACAAACAAACAAAAAACCTTCACTCAAGGCAGTTCCTATAAAACTTTGAACCTAAAATGTTACCAAAGAACTGTGGTAAGAGAATAGTATTACCTGTGCACGATTATATGTCCACCTGACTCTCTCACATTTGATTTTAGTCATACAGTATTTTCTGGTCTTCCCGCCTGTCTAAATGCTGTTTCCCAGTGTGCCATCCCTTCAATGTTCGTGTTCTCTGTAATTCTGTTCCGAGCTCATTCTCTTTGTTCTTCTTGCTCTTCCTCAGCTGATGTTATTGTCTCTCAAAGTTTTAACTGCCATCACTACAATAATGATCCCAAATCCATGTCTGCACCCTCTCGGCCTCTGAGTCAGGGGCTGCCAACCATCAACGTCCTGCAGGTCCAAGGAAACTCAAAATAGACAAAATGGACTATAATATTCTCCCCCAGCCCCAGCTGCTTCTCTGTGTTTTTTTTTGTATCATTTGGAAAGTAGCAACAAGATCCACCCAAGCCAAAAACATAGAGTCATCACTTTTAAATTTTCATCACACTTATATCTGTTCCTTCTTTGCCATCCCACTCTAAATGCCCTCATTTAGTTCAGGCCTTCATCAACCTTACCCCAGCAATCTTTCTAAAACACAACTCTGACCACAGTTCACCACAGTGTATGTCATTTCAGTGCCTCCATGCTGACCTAGAGGGAGCTCTTTTGCATGGTAGGGAGACCTTCTCTGAGCTGGCCCCTGCCCATGCCTTCTGGCCTGACTTCTTTGCACCCCCTGCTTCTCATGCCTTTGCTCAAACTCTACCTGAAATCTCTTCTGGCCTTTCTTTCTTTATCTAGCATCTCTTCATCCTTTAAGATGTCAGCTCTTCTAGGAGGTCTTGCTGACTCCTTAAGGCTAAGTTAGATTCTTCTGCTCAGGGCCTGGTATTCTCATCTACCACTACACCTAGCACATGATAATTGTTGGTTTATACATGTTTTCCCAAACAGATAATGAGCTCATTCATGGCAGAAGCCGTTATTCATCCCTATGTCCACTATACACATAATAACAAACAATTATCAACACATGATCTCTCTCACAAAAACACATACACATATATCCTACACACAGATATTATAAAGACACTACCATTTATCATGCCTGTAAAATAAAAACTTCATGTATGTTTATTTCTTTGTATCCATCAAGGAAAGTTGTATGGTTTCTTTCTTCATTTTGTTTGGTTTTGCATTTGGGTGAGGATAATTGGAGCTGTTTCATCTTTTCTTAAAATTAATCAAATTTGCACATGAGTTTACAAACTTTCTAATAGCAAAATAATAAGTAATAATCCTTGCTGAACATTTACTATGTTGCATCATTATTCTAGGTGCTTTAGATGTCTGAATTAATTTATCCTTGCAATTGCCCTAGGCCTGGGGTGTGGGGGGGTGGCGTTCAGGTATTTCTATTTTCCCCATCTACTCAAAGAGAAAAAAACATTTTTCCTAAAGCCTTGAAAATAACTCATCCAAAGCCACACCAATCAGAATAAATGGGATCATGATGCAACCCAGGCTTTTCAATTGTATATACTACATCGCCCTTGATCAAAATTCAACTCACAATGACTAACTCCTACACCACAGCGCAGAATTGTGCTAGGACTCAAAATGTTCACATGCATAACAACCAATTCAGAAATGGACACCAGCCAATCATAATGTGTCCTAGAGGCTTCTGCTATAGCAATCTTTTGGGTTCTTGAATTATGAGGTAGCCACGGGGGTGTAAGAGCAGAAGCCACAGTGATGCGGGCTGGGCACTCACGGGCGGTGGCAGCAGCTGTTTACCCAGGAGCATTTCAATATTTTGACCACGAATACTGTGATATAATATCAATTGAATATCAGAATACAGATATCAGGAAAAAGTGACTGGCCTATTCTCAGGGTTTGGTGTTTTACTCTCCCCAGGGTCAGTGTCCTTGTGTGCAGCTACCATTGAGTAGAATTTCTTTAGAGGGAAAATCCACAATTTCTGGTAGAAGAACAGATGCAGCAAAATTATTCTTGGATTCTAGGCTCTGTTTCTCCTGTATCTTCAAGCCCTCAGAGAGTGCCTAGCACAATACAGGTATTCAATGGCGTTAAATAAATGAATGAGTAGCTCACCAAAAATGGATTAAATGTCAGATCGAATGGGGAGGAACACAGAGCCCCGATTTACAAAGGGTTTTAAAGCATTGCTATTGAAAAAGAGACTGCGTGTGCTAAATGTAATAGAAGGAAAACTTTGATAAGCTGTTCGAGAGAGAGGAACGAAACTCCCAAGGATGTGCTCAGACCATAACAGATGTTCCTTAAACCACCATCTAAGGATGGAGGCCCAGCTAGCCGCAGGCCTTTTGCATAACTGAGCAGCATATGCGAGTTGGGGGCCAGAGCTGAATTGTTTGGGCAACAGAGGTGAAGCTGATGCTGCCTCCAGGGGTCCTCCCGCTCACTCTTATCTTTTTTCTTGAACTGGTCCTGGTCTCTCTGCTGTGGCATAGTGTGAATGTCAGCGACAAAGGCAATGGCAGACACTTTACTGAGAGGAAAAAGTCTGACACTCAGGAGCATGGATCGGGAATGGCTTCACCCTCAGCGGGAAAAGGTTGCGGTGGCCCTAAACTTGATACCATCCTGGGAATGTCACATTGTAAGTTCTGTTCAAAGATTTCTGCTTTCTGCTGCTGAGCAGACAAACAATAACAATAACAAGAATAATAGTTGGAATAACACCTGCCACCTTCCATTACTCATTGTGCCCTAGTCTAAGCCTTTCTAAGCCTCTTCTCATTAAATTTCTTAACAATCCTATGAAGAAGGTATTATTATTATCACGTTTTACAGCTGAGTGTTAACAGGGCCAGAACTCTCCAAATAAATCTTCAAAACAGGGCTGAGGTCCAATATCTCCTAAAGGTTTGCAGACCCCTTTGGAGGTTACTGCAGGTTCCCCACTGAATATGTTTATATTTCAGCACCTGGAACACCTTTTAGAAGATGTCATTTGGATTTCAACCCAAACACACTATTTTATTTACTTTTAAGTTCCCAAACGAGGTTTGAAATTCCTCTTCGCTCAAATATAAAGATCATTTCCATTGTTTCTTGGGGCTCGGAGCGGGACAAAATCCTTCTCTGCCACATGAGAGGCTGGGATTTTGACTTTTGGCCTGGCAGCCCTCGTGCCATTCCGTGTACACTCAGGGCAGTGTATAAATAATAAATAATACATTTCCTATGTCTGCTCTGCACCATCCAAGACACCAATCATATCATGGGGACTAGTGCCTGCTCACTGCTGACATTTAGGTACACGCCGAAGGACTATTTCTCTAGCTAGGACTTCAATACATTTCTCTAATACCTTAAAGATCAACCTTAGCAACAACAGCAACAAAGGCATGGAATTTATCAGTACAAGGTGTAAGAAAAGAAAGGTTTTGAAATATGAACAACCATCATCATTGATTTTTCTTAAGCCCAAAGAGCATATACCACTCTAGCTTTGAGGACAAAAATAAACTGTTGCTGAGAGGCCATCCAAATGGGAACCAGTAGGACTCTTCAACGTCCGATGGACTTATTTTTTTCTTTTCCTCGCCATCCCTAGCCAGATTCTCAAGCATACGGACTCATGTAGGAGACCGATCCTGAAAAGAATGGGTTAATATAAGCCACACAGTGCCCTCAGTGATGCCTTAAATAATCGTCACATGGCCCCTATAATCTGTCCCATGCTGTCAGCACTGGGTTAGTCATAATACTATCAGATAAGAGCTGTTCAAAGTGACACACTAACCAACATGAGAGCCACATGACTTTCTGGCTTGGCTACTGCCCTTCAGCTGAACTTTGGCTTAGAACGAAAGACTCCCAGGGGCGGCCCTGCACATGCCGCCACCTGCAGTGTCCGGTGGCATTTTCCGTTGCTAGGGCCTCTGTTGCTTCACAGTCCTGGCGAGGGGCAGCTGGAGCTCAGTTACAGGCAGTCGCAGGCTCACCCCTCCCTCTGGGGCCTGGCAAAGGACTCTGCTGCGGTGGCTGCCGGCCGCTGCCTTTCCGAGCTTGTGCTGGGACTCCCTGTCCCTTCCACAGTTGATTAGTTTTGCAAATGTGTGAGTTGCACGTTATGCCAAGTGCCTCGGTAGGGAATCTCGGACCCCCAAAGGGAGTTTGTGCTGGAAGAGGTAGAGAAGGAATGTGACTCTTGCCTAAGAGGACGCAAGGGCAAGGGCAGGAAAGGAAGGGGGAAAAAAAAAACGGAAGGAAAGTGGTCACCTCTGGGTGGAAGGTTATTATGGTCTGGCTCAGTTTTATTTGTGCTTTTCTGGTGCCCTCCCTTCTTTTTTGCCTCCAGCAGGTTTTAGATTTTTAATTTGAACAGTAAAGTCTTTTTTTTTTTTTTTCCGAAAAGGAGACTAAAGGAAGCAAAGAGTAGTGGAAAAGAAGAAGAAAGGAAGGTGACCCATTCACTCACTGATTCATTCACAAAGCAGAGAGCAGAGAGGAAGGCAGAAGGGAGGTCATCTGATATCAGATTTGAGAACATTTATTGGCCGCGTGCCTCTGGCGAACTTACCTAACTCTCTCACTAAGCTTTATTATCCTCAGCAGTAAAATGGAATAATAATACCTAATTTACATAACTGCTGAGGATACAAAGAGGTGATATATGTTAAGTGGCTTATAAGCAGTCAGTGCTGGATAAACAGTAGCTACTGAGAAGCCACAGAAGCTACTATGATCTCTGGAGTCAGAGATACCCAGGCCTCAGTTCTGGTTCCATCATTTATTAGCATGTGACTTCAGGCAAGTTATTTCACCTTATCTACAAAATGAGAATAATAATATCCAGTTGTCAGGGTCGTTTAAAGGAATTATGAAGGTAATGTTTAACACAGCACAAAGTCAAGTGCATAGTAGGTATTCAGGAGACAGTGACTGGTGGTGGTAGGTAGGTCGTGGAAAATAGGCAATCCTTTCATTTATTTGGCAAAAGTGTAAAAAATGTAAGTAAAAGCAATAATTATATACAAAGGGATAGGGAATAAATAACTAAAAATCAAGAGTAAAGGTCAATAGAAATTGACAAGTTTCTAAAAGGACACAAATACACAAGAAGACAGAGAAAATCAGTGAATGTCCTGAGTGGGGTGAATTATATCTCCTAATCCACCCTCCTCCTGCCTCCAGGGAGGTAATACGTCATTCTTCGCGTTTTACAGATCGGAACTCGGAGATCTGTAATGACTTTTCTAAGATTGTTCAGCTAAGGAGCATCAGGGGGCCAAACCCGGGACTAGTGTCCCTGCTATACAATTTTAGGAAAGAAAAATAAGTAAGAAAAGCATAGCAAAAATTCAGTATAAGTAGAGAAACATTAGCAATTAAATTAAAGCCAGTAAATGGCAATGAATGAAAATTATTGTTTACATTGGGAGAAATGGGGGGGGGACTATAGGTTTTTTTCTAATAAACACAAACGGTATTTTGATAAAATGAAAATGTTAAAAATAAGAACTAAAACATGTATTTAGTAGAAAGATATCTAATTAGAGATAAATGAAGAACGCTAGAATTTCATGGGGAAACCTAAATAGGAAGAATTCCAGTGGGAAAGAGGAAACCTGGACCTTTCCTGCTAATGTTCCCAAGTGTGATTATTCAGGGTACTGCATGTTCTAAGATTTCCCTGACAGAGGCCCATAGCAACTTGCTCTGCAGAAGGGAAAGCCACCAGCACATGGAATTAAGAATCCAAGTCCTGTTGGCTCTAAGCTAATAGCACACAGGTGCTCTGAGGAAAATCAAGAACATTTGCATTGGCCAGGCGGGCACACTATTCCCTACAAGTGATGGCTCTAGTGGGATAAAAATTATAAGACCTGGAAGCAAAGGTGAAGCTTAACAAGAAGGAATTGAGGCCGTTTCCTGGAGTTTCTTCCCAATTATTCTGGTATCAAAATGTCTAAAAGCTTTTAAGATTTTTTTTTTTTTTTAACTGAGGGCCATTCCCTTCTCAGAAGCCAGGTAGTATGCTAAAACCCATCACAGAAGAAGAAGGCTGCCTCTTTCTTCTGCCACTCAAGAGCTGTGTGGACTTGGGTCTGTCCCTCAAGCTCACCTCCTCCATCTCTTTTTACTCAGATGTGAAAAGAAAGTCCTCGGGGTTGTTTTGAAAATTAAACGAGATGGTTTGGGTGTGTCTGGCACACTATGTTATTAATACTATTATTTCCCTTTTTTTTTTTTTCCAGGTGCATGCGTTTGCAGCTTCCTCTTCTCCACCATGAACAAGGTTGAGGTGTCAGTTAGACTAATTCTCACCTGCTCACCTCATACTGGTTGGGCTTTTGGAGCCTAAGCAAGAGAAACTAATGTGAAAATAAATGAGAGAAGAAAATAGAAAAGAAGAAAAAGAAGAAACACAATTCGATATTAAGGAAAATAACCTACTGGCCCAGCATAGTCTGAGGTGCTAGAAGGCATTCTATTTCAGACAGCTTTCTGGCTATCACCTAAAGTTCGTGAGTGCTAGTGTTGCCTATGACATGGGTATAAATCATCCCTGCCCATTTAATAATAATCATGATGGCTTACTTTTATACAAAGTGCTTTAGTTTAGAAGGCATTTTCACAGACATCATTTAATCATTCACGTGACACTGGGTGCTGGCAGCTGCTGGCTAGTCATCTGCCAAAGGTAGGCAAAGCAAGGCTTTCCTTAGCTCCATAAAGATGAGGCTCTCAAACACCGATTCCATCCAGGAAAGATGCTGTGTATCTTGTATTGTCTAAATAATATTTTCCAGCATCCCTTGCTATGCAGAACTGTCCCTTGGGAAGAGGTGAATGAATTGTCATAGGGGATAAGGAGACTCCTGGGAGGGAAAACTGGAAGCTCTCATTTGATGTTTGATGATATTGGAGTTTCTCTATTAGAATGGGGCAGTCTCGATTAAGTTCCAAGAGAGGACCCATAAGAAGGGTAGGGAGCCCGAATGAGTGACATGGGAGGATGGATCTGGCCGAGACTGGAAATCCACTCAGCATGGGTTGTGATAAAAGAAAGTGACAAGCTGGAGCCCAAGACAGGGGTGTCATTGGGTCTATGTAGAAACCCACAGCTATAAAGGCCCCTGCAGGGCAGTGGACCAGCCTCCACCATGCTATGCAGGATCGCCATCCAACAGTGGCACCATGTGGGAGCAACAGAGGTAACGGTGCTAGTGGAAAGATCACGGCATCCACTTGCCTCACTAGCCTGGTGTTTAAAAAAACCAGACCGACCCCTCTAGACTAAATAAACCCCAAGTGATCTGGAACAATTGGGATTGTAATGTGTGAGATGCTAGAGAGACGTCATGAGGGCATTTTCAACAAACAATAGCATCTCAGACATTCGGTTGATTAATAACGATGACTCTGTGGCCCCTGCTGGTGAAGCCGACCATATCGATTACATTTACAACAAATATTGATTAAGCAATGACTCTGGGCCACACACTAGGATATAGACAGAAAGGTTATTATTAACCCCAATTTATAGATAAAGAAACTGAGGCTCATTTAGGTTAAGAGGCTTGCCTAAGACTCTCGATCCAGGAAGTGGATGAACAGGTTCCCTCTCCGATAGAGATGATTCTAGGTGAAAAAAAAAAAAAAAATTCTCTCCTTTGGAGCAAAGGTGGAATATCCCACTAGACACCACCAGACATTGTGGAATTGTCTCTGCATGTGAGCGGCATCATTTTCACAAAGGTTCCCTGTCTTCTCCAATTCCCTACATGTACTTGGGCAGAAACCAAGCTCGAGGTACTGCTCACATGCTTGTGGTTTGGCTCCTAGTGAGGGATCACATTCTCTGCTCCACAGGCAAAGCCAAGGATACTTCTTGCAAAATACTACTGGTGTCCTGGTACCACCTCCTAAAAGATCTGTCTACAATACCCGCGTGCCTGGCAGGTGGGCTGGGCAGGATCAAGCACTGGTGACCGGAACATCCAGCAAGAAATAATTATGCCCACCCCTTTCCCTATGAAGCTTCATAAGAGTCACAGACTTGATCATTGATAAACACAACTCACATTCAGGAAATCTCTCAGATATTAATTGGTGAAATTAAAGGGAGATGATATCCACTAATATCTGATATACCAATTTTGGCTTTTTTTTTTCTTTCTGCTTACACAGTTCGCAGAGAAAGAGCAAATGAGCATCTATTTCTGGTTCACAGGTACTTTTCCTATTTCTATCATCATAATGATAATGTTAGTAGATACCAATTTTTGTATCAGACCCACAACTCAAAGGGGTGCCATTTCCATAGAATTCCATGTAAAAAGTGTCCTCTAGAGGTTTGCAGTATGGCTCTTTCTAAGGAACACTTTCTGCATGTGAAACATCAAAACAATTTACGTGCAGTATCTCATTTTATCGTGACAAACCATGTCACAGGCATTAGTACAGACAAGGAAACCAATGGGTATTGAGAGTTTAAAGGTGTTTTTCTACAGTAACACAACTAGTAAGTTGCAGAAGAAGGATTGAAACTCAGGACCGTCTGAGTCCAGCTCATGTTAACTATTTCACTAGCCTAACTGATGCCTTAATGTAACAATTGGACATAAATCTTTAAAAAAGAATTGTAAAATAGGTTAGACTCTAAATATGGACCCTATTCATATTTAGACAAAAAGGCAAATGGATTAAGTTTTCTTATCCTCTTAATATTTAAAATCTTTTTAGTATATCTGTTTAATTTAGTGAATATTAAGTATTGACATTACTGCATAATTAATTCATGTTCATATCTAGAAAAACATTCAATTGGTTTCATTTAATCCAATATCATCATAAAGCCCTTAGATACAACTGATCTACCAAAATGATTTCAAGAGCTAATAAAAGCTAGCACGTATTGAGTATCTACTATGTGTTAGGTATAGTTAAGTCATTTCCAAAACACGTCTAATCCCCAAAATACCCTAATAATGTGGGTACTATAATTTGTCCATCTTTACACTGAAATGTTAAGGAGCCAGAACATGAACCAGGCAGTCTGGCTCTGGGTTCTACTCTACTGACTCAAAGATCTGGAGGGTAGTGATCAATAAGACATGGAAGGCAGCAACAGGAGTCCAAAAATCATGTAAAAACAAGGAAGAAACAGGCTCCCAGAACAGAGTAAAGCACCAACATGTACTAGACATCAAAACCATAGACTTCTCAGTAATGCCGTAGAATGAGGAAGAACTTTGTACGCAAAATCCCTTAGAAGACTGGAGACCAGGAGTGGTACCATGAAGGACATCTGCCGTGGCAACAAAGCAAAAGCTTCATCCACAGAATGGTGCAAGTCTTTCAATCACATCTCTTTCACATAAAAAAAAGAGAGGAAACGAGGACAGGAGATCCCATAAGATTAAATTTCCCCCAAAGTCCCTATGTATCTTCTACTGATTTATCCTACATTTTTGCTGCCTCTACAGTAGTCTTACAAGTGAAATTCATCTTTCATTTATTTCATGTCTTTTTTTCCACCAACATAGGGAGCTCATGCAATGTATAATGATGCATTCAAAAGTGCTGCTGATGCCATTCTGAACCAGAAAACTGGGTCAGAAAGTTCCACTGTTTCTGCCCAAAGTAAAACCTGGCACTAAGCCAGAGGTAGAATTGTGGGTCATACCCAATTCCCAGCCTACAATTTCCCTATTCTTGTCACTGGAAAAATAGAAAGTTAACCCAGAAATAAACTCTATTGGTTCTCTTCCACGTTTTTTCCTATTAAAATAAGCTAAATGTCTGCCTGTCCTCAACAGGTCTACTGCTTCTAGAAAGGTAAGAAGGTACCGACTGTCTAATCATTGAGCATAAATTCATCGGTTGGTTATTATTCTCCCACTCGATATCCTGCAAATCAGAAAAAGTTAATAGATCTCTACCAGGAACAGAAATGATCTCTCTGTATCTCTCTCTCTCTCTCTCTGGGAGGAAGAATATAGAAGTTGAGTAGTAATATTTTCTGCCTCGTCATCACAGTTCCTTCGATTATACAACGTCTCGTTATTTAGGATTGGTCCCTTTTCACAGTGGCCCAAAGGGAAGTGCTTTGACAAACATCCCATTCATCTCAACAGAACTTTGCTAAGTCAGAATAATATGCATAGACACCATTCGGCATGGAGGTAGGTCCAAAACAAACTTCCTAATGCTGTTGTGGCCCATGGGAGGCTCAGAATGGCCAAAATGGGTCCTGTGAGATCCAGAGTCAAGGCTCTAGAGAGGTTACAAAAATAAGTGGCCTGAGGAAGTAGAAGAGCTGTACAGCAAAAAAAGAAAAGAAAAAGAAAGAAAGAAAGAAAAGATTTCTGCTAAATACAGTCTGGTTCTTACCTTAGGTTTAATTTCAGCATCTACGAGAAGCCTGAGTAAGAACTGTTAGAGAAAGTCTGAGGAACCATGAAAAGTCTCTCCTTGGAAAGTAGAGGTACCAACTGATTTCTGCATTTAAAAAGAAAAATTCACAGCTTTTCCTGGTCCATCACCTCTCTAGGTCATTCATTCATTCATTCATTCTTTGATTAAATTACTGCGCACTTAGTACATGTCATATGTTATGCTAGGTAGTCACTGGAGGATGCAATGACAAATAAGACATGCCTTCAAGGAGTTTGCAGTAGTCAGAAAAACATGCTCTAAAAGACAGATTAAAATATACAATGCTAACGGAGGAGAGAGGAGAAATGACTAACTCGAAAATGACAAGGAAAGACTCCTTGAAGATGTAATATATAAAACACCGTGGACAACAAAATCACAAATTTGAGTGCAAGAGGCAAAGAATGAAGACAAAGACACTTCAGGGAGTGGTAATATTATGACCCCTTTCATTAGGTAGGGATCTATAGAAAAGAAAAAAAAAAAAAGGAGGTTTGAGAGAGAGGGTTAGAAACAAAGACCAGAGAAGCGATGTCTGGGAAGTGGACCTCCCTTCCAGCCCTCTAGGACATCACTTCCATGAAGGAGAAGCGAGAGCTGCGAGGAGACAGTGTGTCTGCTGCCCAGCAAAGGTCAGCCTTTGGAAGCTAGAAGGCATCCTGTGGCTGCCCCCGTGGGTGACCCCTTGGAGTCAGGGAGAAGCCTCCACAGCTGCTCTTGTTCAGAAGCTCATCAAGGCTATTTTAGGCTGGATGGGGTCCATGGTGATGATGATTGCTCGGCCAGGGCAGCTTACCCAGCGTTGCTTTTTAGAATTCGGTTTTCCTTGTCATTTCGCTCTGTACCATACAATTACTCAAATAAAGATGGGGAGGGAGGGGAGAAGAACATGGCTACATCTTATTTTTAGTACTCAAATCAATGGTGGCAACATCCTCTGCATTTCAATAGGAATTTTGCATATCAAAATCTCCCAAAATACAGAATAGTAAACATATTAAAATCTGTAATGACATTTCTTCTGTGCTGTTTCAAAATATGTTTGTTTTGAAATACCAAAATGGCTCAGCCCTAATTAAAGACTAATTCATTGACAGATGGGCAATAATAATGTATAAATGCAATGAGCATCCTCAGAAATGTGTACCTCACCTTGTTGCCCTCTAGGTCAAAGGACGTTAAAAAAAATAACTATTTTTTTTTATTATTATTATTTCAGTACAGTCTTCTAATGTATTCAAAGACCATTTCAAGAATTATCATGGTCACAGGTTTCTACGGTGGTAAGTCACTCAGAGATTTTCCTGTCTTTGTTTTATGTGTGAATGTTCTGGAAAAC
>NW_006441953.1:19557517-19562428 GCF_000325575.1 Pteropus alecto | reverse complement strand
CAGGGGATATAGCTCACTGATAAATGCCACACACCTCAGAGTTAGTTAGAGAGATCCTCACTTCAACACTGATAATGGCCACCATTAACCATCTTGTGCAGAAACTAATGCTGGGAATTTTACACACAACATTCTAACTTAACTCTCACAAAAACCCTAGAAGAACTTGATATTATCTTAGTTTTACCTATGAGAACACTGAGGTTCAAAGACACAACCAGTAAGAGAAAGGACAGGATAAGAACCTTTAAAGTCTGATCTTTTTTCAAAAATAGTAACCACTTAACAAGGGAGAAACAAATCACTCTCATTAATTTAAATGATCTCTTCTCATCTTCTCTCACTTGGAAGTTGTCAGAATCTGCATATAACTGTATGCATTTGAAAATATATCCTTTTATAGCCCTAAATCTTCCCTGGAACTCCAGTTCTCAAGCCTCCCCTTAATGGCCCAAATTTATAAAATATAATCAATGATTTATCAGAACCTATAAAAACTGTGGGGGTCTCTCTTCATTCAGTAATTTACCAAACATATATCAAATGCCTACTTTGCCATGCACTCCTCTGTTTATCCATAGAGAAGAAATAATACAATTTCTGCCTTGAAGAACCCAAGTGACACATAATGAATAGTTGCAGCGATGTAACATATTCCATCTTATAAAAGAACTATGGACATTTCTACATAGAATATGATAGAGAAAGTGCCAACCCTTCCATTAGCTTCAGAGAAACTTCCAGAAGGAGGTGACATTTCATTTAAGTCTTGGAAAGATTAGTTGAAATTTCACAGGTGACCTCAACAGGCATTTGTCAAAGGAGGGAGACAGGTTAAATCACATTCCAGATTTTCATTTGAGAATATGCTATAGCTCTTGCTCTCCTATTAAAAAACAAACAAACACGAAAGACACATCTAATCTTCACTGACTCACTGACTCTCCATGCTTATGATAATATCATGTGACTAGTAATTGGACAGCCAGTGGTAGCAGCAATGTGAGAAGAGATGACATTAACGAAGAGGAAATTATTCAATTAATCCAGGAAATATTTTTAGTTTGTAAGTTAACTGTGTGTGTGCTGTTGTTGTTCCTTCTGTTTTTATTTTGTAGTAAGTTCATGGAATTATCTTGTTTTATGCACTTTCTAACAAACTAGATATAGGCCTCACAAAGAGTCAGCCTGTAAGGTCCGATTCTAACTCTCCGGGTCCTACTTGGGTGTTTGCTACTTAAAAGCTACAGAGTAAGATTATTTTTTCTCCAGACTCTAGAACACAGCATAGCTTAGTATGAAATAAATGAACTTTAAAGCCCCAGATGTAGGGTCCTCAAATCATAGGCTAAAATGTAGCTTGAGCTAGAATGTCTTCTAAAATTAGTGTTTGTTAAACAGAAACCGTGGCAGAAACAGAACTCTAAATCACTGGAAACAGACTTTTTTCAATCCCTTATGAATAAAGTGAATTAACTAATCCACACCACTTTGCAAGAGAGAACGTAAAAATACAATTTACAGATTGAAGTGTGATACCCATCAGATTGGAACAGACAGGTCACTGATATAAACAAAAAATTGGGGGATTACCTTCTAAAATGGAAGTAACGATTCACCTTTAACCTTGTTCCTGAAGGGACTTATAAACTCCATAGATAGGATATGTATTCCACTTTACGCATACTCATTTTAGAAAGGAGAATGGCTCTGGTGACAGATTTCCATGTCAGAGGGCACCTAGTGTTGCTTTTGGGAGCAGAAATTCTGATGCAAGACCATTCTAGCTTTATGGGGGCCACGCACAGTCCTAGGGCACGGTGTCACCGCTAAGTGGGCTTCATATCCATCGATCCTTCCAGGTATTATTTCCCTGGATACATGCTGGTCACCGTCACTAAAGAAAATCACCGCATGAACCTAAGCCACAGCACTGACCACCACTACATCACATTATAGAGAATAACTCTAATATCTTTCCTTTTCCTGCTTACCTGTGCCCTGAGAATGATTTGAATTAGATTTGGCAACTAAAAAACTGCCACTGTTTCAGAGAATGGCCAGAGTTCTTTGTCCTCCCTGGTGATGGTGGGCAAAGACTTTAGTTCTTAACATCAATAACCCAAGCACACCACACACTAAATGACCCGATGTAGTCTTTCCATTGCAGAAAACTGTATTACCAAAAGGCAAAGGGAAAAGAAGAAAAAGGAGAAAGAGAAAGAGAAAGAGAGGGAGAAGCACAATCTCATGTTTACTTTAATGAAATGATTTTCAAATGTTATCTCTCACCCTACTGATTCAAGTGTGGTCTGAAACAGTAGCATCCACAGCTCAATCCTCCTTGGCATAAACAAGGAACTGATGAGCAGTAAAAGGAATAAGTAATTGGATTCACTGAAGAATAGCTGAAAATGTCCCTCTGGGAAAGGAATTAGTACCAATACTGAGACTATGATTATATCTGAAAGATTCCCAATTTCTTACCAATTCTCCATGTTCAAACTCAACAGAGCCAGTGAATTTTGCTGTAAATACACTCAGAATTTTTTTCTGTTTTGTTCTAGCAACCAATCTAGATGTAATATGTTAAGGTCATCCTAAATAAGTATAGGGCTTAGGACAAAAATCTCAGTCGTTTGAAACACCCACATTACTGTTATTTATTTAAAATTCACTTCTACATTTATTGAATCTGTGTGGCTGTTTTCACCTATCCTATTTAGCACTCACCCACTTAGTATTAGTAAATTGGTCCCTTTGGGGATCTAAACTTAGGTGCCCGTAACGCTACATGTTGGAATTCATAATTCTTTCGTAATCACCTCCCATTCAGCATCTGTGAACTCAATGGCAGGTTTCCTCAGTGAAGACCTGTTCGGAGTCAGATATTTACATAAACAGTTTCTGTTTGGAGTGTAGGTTCCTTCATGCACCAATAACCTCTCCATCTACGTAGGTCTCTAAATTTCATGTTACATAAATTTTAGCACTACAGAAATACTTCAAGCAATCTTCACTATTTTTTCGGCATGAAAACTCATGTAGACAGTCTAAAGAGGTATTTTGTGAATTTTTAATGGAATAAATGTAAGTATAATTTGAATGATAGGTATTACTCGAATTGAAGGAATAATTTGAGCTTTTTAGTGTTGCCTTCAACCCCAGCCTGAAATATGCTTCGGAGTAGGAACTATTTATCTATCCTGGTCATGGTCTAGCAAATATCCATTGAATTAACTTTTCAGTTAACCTGAGATTGTTCCATTATAAAATAAGGAAGTGATTATGATTTCTCAGTCAAAACAGAACTTTAGCTCCATATCCTTCTGTTAATTGTATACCCACTCCATGCTTAAATTCTCTGCTTATCAAATCATCAGTGATTACAAGAAATAATACATAATACTGCTATGGTTTGGCAAAGCTAGCACTCAACCAGTATAAATAGGTATCTTTCTTTTCTGGAAAGTAAATTACCAATACAAATTTAAAATCTTTTAAAAATGCCTATCTTTTGGCCCAAATTTATGTAGAGGAGTTTCTTAAGAAAATTAATTGAGGGATTCGGTAATGTTTAGGAAGGATATTCATGTGGCTTTCCCAACTATACAAATGGCAAAACCTCAATGTCTATCAATAAGAAGTTGAGGAAATTGATGGTAGAACATTCATGCAGTGCAAAAATGCAATCTTGGTCCCGCTCAAGGAAGCAGAATATAACTTCCTACCCTTTAAGTGTGGGCTACACTTAATGACTTGTTTCTAAAGAGTAAAACTTAAAATGTGGCATAGAGAATAACGGTGCAGGGGAGAAATCTGACGTGTGGAGCTCAGCCAGGTGATCCAGGTTAACCTCCTCATAATTCTTGTTACTAGCTTGTACTCTTGTAGTGATGTGTTGAGGATGGCACTTCACCTCTGTGGGCTTCATCCCCAAAACCCATAACCCCAGTCTACTCATGAGGAAAAGCAGCAGACTAATATCAGTTGAGGCACCATGCTTGCCTTTTAATTCTATGAAATTCCTGACTAGTACTCCTCAAAACTGACAAGATCATCAAAAACAAGGAAAGTGTAAGAACCTGTCACAGCCCAGAGAAGCCTAAGAAGACATCATGACTAAATATAATGTGATGTCCTAGATGGGCTCCTGGAACAGAGGAGAATATTAGGGAAAAACTAATAAAATCTATTCAAAGTATAGAGTTTAGTTAATAGTAATGTATCACTATTGGTCCATTAATTGTGACAGGGTGCCACAGTAATATAAAATATTAAATTAGGTGAAACTGGGTATGAGGTATACAGGAATTCTCTGAGCTACTTATGCAACATTTCCATAAATCTAAAACTATTCTAAAATAAAAGATTTCTTTGAAATAATGCAGCCATGAACCGCGGTGATAAATAAATATGTGCGCCATTTCTAGGTTGGGTTAGGCGCTGCCGTGTGCATCTACAGTGCTCCCAGCTTCTTTCATTGAGCACAGATCGCATGTATTTGATTTTTCAATTGTCTTCTTCTCACTTCATGAGAGCAGAGACTGATTCCATTTTGTACAAACTTTTCCTAACACTATGCATGACACAGACCAGATAGTTAATACATACCTGCTAAATAAATGAATAGATTACCATGTTGTCAAGTGAGAAAAAATAAATAAATTATGAAACACTCTGTACGGCATGTTCTATCATATATTAGCTATACAACCGTGGACAAATCAGTTCACAGCTCTGAGCCTCAGTTTCTTCAGTTTTAAAAACAAAGATGATCACCGCACATACTTCATAGATTTGTTCTGGGGATTCAAGGGTTAATATCTATAAAACACCTTTTTCTCTCCCCCGACCTCTCTTTGTCTCTCCATCACTCAGTTGGAGTGATTTAAAAATTATATATATATA
>NW_006441953.1:19539421-19557446 GCF_000325575.1 Pteropus alecto | reverse complement strand
ATATATTAGAAGTCATACACCTAAAGTGAACAATATTTGCCATTTTAGGATGTGAGCTTTCAATTACTCTAAATTTATTTTTATTTATCTCTTATTTCTAATTTTAGATAATAAAAATAAATTATGCTAATTAAAATATTAATAAAAATAAAATTAACATGCACACACATATACCAATGATACATAGCAAAGATGCATAGGATATTGTCTGCCCTCCAAATAATTTACAATCTAGCTAAGAAGCAAGAGACAAAACCACTGCAGAAAAGCTGAAAAACCACTCAGTAAAGCAACATAACAGATTTCTTAAAATGATCTCTGATGGGCAGGCAAGTGACCGGAAGGAGCAATCATGAGGACAGAATTTGCGAGAAAGGAAAGGACAAGGCTACAGATGACAGCTGGGGATAGAGTGGACAGGTAGGGTGGCCCTAGCAGAAGGGACAGAGTTAGGGAAGTTCAGGGCACACTGCAGTTAGAGGCACCATGCTTGCCTTTTAAATCTTTACATCAATCTGTGTTCTTTAATTGTCTCCAGTTCCCCCAAGTTAATTTTTTTAAGCCTCCTAATGAACGAAACTTTCACCAAGCCTTCCTAATCAGCTCCCATGGCATAGAAAGAGGAACAACGGACTCAAAGAAGCCCAACCTGATTTCTGAGTTTGTATTTCCAATGCCGGTGACGCACATGTCACGATGGCCAGTCTCATGTGACCTGCAGATGTGAGTCACCAACGGTCTAAGATGCAGAACTGGCACAACCCAGAACAGCTGGAGGCAGTTGCGGAATGACAGGCCAGACCCTCCCTCCTCCCCAGGTCAGAATCAACTTCCTCCATATCATAACTTGATGTGGATATCTTTAGGATGTCATGCTCCCACATAGAGAGTGGGCGAAGAGAAATGGGGACCGACTCTCACTTCATTACTTGACAGCACATCATGGGGTATATATATTCGCTCCCATTCTCCCCAAAAAGAGTTCCCATTTGTCTACCGGTAGAATTCATGGACTTTTAAAAATAGATTTTGCCAAACGATCGTGTGGGCAAATGCTGACTTGCAGTCGGGAGGTGTCTCTTGTTCAGGCCCAGTGAGATTAAAGCAGCTTCTATTTTCATCGGCAGAGAGCTGCCAGTGGAGGCACAAAGGAGACACTCACTTTTCTTCTGCCTCAAGCGCAGCCCCTCACGAGCCAGAGCGGGGCTGATTCTAACAATGACCAAAACACGTGCTCAGGTGCAGAGAGCTTCAGCTTGAAGAACGGTCATCGTGCGACCACAAATCCCAGACGGGAGGGCTTCCCCGTGCCCAGCTCAAGCTCACAGTACAGAAAAATTCCTTCCTACTCTGCTGTGCCAGGAACTTGACAGTAGAATAATATTAGTAGGAAGAGCAGCAAAGGTACAGTGCAACCCAGGCATGCAGGAAGGAAAAGAGGACGTGAATAAAGCCTGCTCTGAAAGTTTAGAAGATGTTTTTTTTTTTTTTTGATCTTTTGGGTTTTTCTCCATGGCGGGTTCTGGCCTTCAAGTTTCAAGTCTGAGCGTAGTCTCAGGTGTATATACTTCTTTCCTGGTAGGGAGGTTTAAAAATTTTTTTTAAAAGATATGTGTGTACGTATATATATGTTTATGTATTTTGCTCTGTTATTAACTGCTACAAAGATGGTATTTTTGAATATTCACATGGCACCTCTCATGTAAATAACTCCTTACAGTAATCTAACTGAACCCACAAAATGCAGTTGTGCACTCTGCCTCCGGCAGGTTAGTGCAAAATTCGATTTATACTAATCAGCCCCTGGCTATTGAAGCATGTAATATACTTAATGTGACAATTCCCTGTCTTACAATATCTACTTTTCCCCCCTGGAGGTTCCCTGGTGCCAGCTAACTGGGACCGATCACCTCATTGAGAGAATTTGGTATAAAGAAGGGTCAGTTTCAGAACCCATCAGTAATGAAGCTGATGGTGATGATCTCGCTAGTATTAATACCCAAAAAATGGCAGCTAACAATTATTGTGTACCTACTATGTACCATAAGCTGTATTAAATGCTTTACATAGATTCTCTCATTTTACACTCAAAATAATCCTGTAAAGCAGATATAATTATCATCACCGTTTAACAGATGGAAAAACGAAGACTGAAAGAATTTGATCGATCTGCCCAAGGTCACCCTACTGTTAATTAGTGGAGCTAGGACTGGAACCTGGGCAGTGGACCCCGAGAGCCTGCACTCTGCTCCACTGCTCAGATCATATCCATACCTTCCTCGAGAATATCTGCCCATGCCTCACTCCCCAAAGCCTGCTTACAACCTCGCGGAGCAGACAGGAAACAAAAGCCACGAAGTTGAGACCCGGACCATCAGATTGCACAGACATTACATGCAGGAGGAAATTACATGTGTTTCTCCCACCATGCTGTGCTGGGCTCCATCTTTGCCTCCTTTCCCTCACAGAAACTCAGCGGGAACTGGGGAGTCAAGTGATGACGAGAGGGCCCAGTTCTTCCTTGGTTATGACAAACCTTCTTGAAGAGCCTTCTTATTTTGCCACTCAACCTCAATTTCCATTTCAGAAAAATCCCTCTCTGTTCTTGTGTTTCCTGAATTCTCATCAGCCAAAAATGCAGCCACACTCCTCTCTGTCTGAAAACCCTCTGCCGAGGAATGACTGCCATTCTTTCACTCTTTAATTCATTCATCTATCAAACAAATGTTTACTGAGCACTACTTTGTCCCAGGCACCACGTGGTCAAGATAAATGATTAATAAACCATTGCCGTTAATTAAGTAAGGGGTCTAAAACTATGATCCCTTCTTTAAAAATGTGTATTAACATTTTTGATATAGTACAGTCGTCCACATGGGAGGCAAAGAAAGGGGGCGGGACAGGAAGGAAGCAAGAGGACAAGAAGACATTTACTAGAAAGCAACTTCTTTGTGACAGTCCCCAATGTAGATGCTTTACACACACACATCTCATTTAACCCCTTCTACAGTTCTGAAAAGCAAGGACTGTATCCCCATTTTCTAGCTGAGGTTCAGAGAGTTTCAACAAACCTTTTTTCAAAACAATACAGGTTTCAAAGTTTCTGTCTGAGAGGCCCTGTGGGGCTGGAATCCAGCTTAATAGGGAGCTCTGTGGGGCTCATCTTGAAGTTGCGTTTGCAGAGCAAGTACATTGCTCTTGCTTACAGATACCCCGCATCCCAGTGTACCCCAGAAAGCCCCTTTGTTTGCCTATGGTTCCTGAATAATTACTATACACTCTTCTTTTCACTTTTAAGAGTTCCATTTTGATGATAAATTATATAGTCATCCTATTTTGACTTCAATTTTACTCTTAATTTGATTTGGAGAGGACTTGTGGATTGTTGAAGCAAAAGGCTCTACTCCTCAAGCCAGCCCTCGTGGGTACTTAGGCCAAGAGACTAGTGACAAACAGGGCTGAGGCTCTTCCCCGAATTATCAGACTCCAAATCCAGCATTCTACCCGCTAGCACACTTGCTTCCTATAGAAACATAGCTGGATATGGACTTATAACCTAACTCCCAAATCACATTACTTTCTATTGTTCTATTTCTACACTAGTTCTTCCCTCAACATCAGGACATAGGCAAGTAGACGGCTGAATAGCACAGCACTGGTTCAACGAAGATAATTTCTGAATTGGCTGCCCATTATTAGAAAATCGGAATAAAGCTCAATTAACAGACCACTCAGAAACGGAAGGAGCCCTCACACAGATATGAGCCGTCACACAGATATGAGCCAAGTACAGCTTCAATCATCCCACAAAAAGTCAACGCAATTTCTAATTTTTCAACCATGCTTGGAGTGAGGTGCACAAAAGAAACAAAGAAAATATCACGACGCTTGCAACCATCGGCTCTCTCCGTGCTGGGCTGTTCCATTATGGAAGTCCCAAAGCACCAAGCAAAGTACTAAATTACATACAGGTAGTGGCTAGATATAGGCTGCCAGCCGGCTTTCAGCAACATCCCCCATATGGCTAGAAACACTTGTGCCAGTTAATTAGCACGGGCATTAATAGAGAGAAGGAACATTGACCAGGACATTGAGGTTATCCTTAGACTATTTAAATATGTCATGTGATCACTCATTCCATCTGTTATCAACATACTTCACACTTAATCCGGTAAATAAACTCCCTACCATTTTAAGCAAATGGAATCCATTTTCCTGGGCTTCTTTAGACTTTGCAAATTTCAGAATGTTTCTGTTTTGTGTTTTCCCTAGAATTTTATTGTGAAGTGTCACAGTGTCCTGATGTGGATTCAAGGACGTAAGCCTTCCTCCTCCATCCATGAAACCCTGGGGAAGTGCCCGCAAAAGGTGGGGGAATAAAACAACCACAAGCCATCACTCACTCAAATGCACATTTTTCACTTTGCAGCCACCCTACAAATCTGCCTTGTTTTCTTTCCATGCTCACAATTCTGCTGAAAGCACATAGAAAATAAAGTCCATTATTCAAATGAATTTCACCGTGCGCTAAAAATGTGACTGAGTTTAGACAGAAACTCATTTTAAAAGTGCTCTCCTCTGAAATGGATGATGCCTAGCAAGGTATAAAACACTGAGGTACTTAGAAAAGCAGATAGGAAATGGTTCAACCCCAAAACACTTCATTGGCAAATTGACTCATCATAGGTATAGAGCCAAAGTAGATTTCTAAGCCACTTCTTGAAAGGTATACATTCCATGCATCTTGACGAATACTGATATAAATCTTCCCTGAGAAACTTATCTTCAAAAGAGTCTATTTTCTTCCCCTAAGAAAAGTTATATATTGAATATATCATCAATCTCTAGCATTTCTTTATCCACCTCTCGTATAGACTCCCTTCCTTTCCAACACTACTTTCCAAGCCAACTCTCATTGAATTGATGAAAATCTTCATCATTTGCCCAGTGCATAAGACAGCCCTTAAAAAGAGACTAAAAACCTCATCAAAGCTATATAAAGTAGCAAGCATTGGTCAGATGGAACCAAAATAATACCTGATTGTGATAGAGCCTACTTTCAGAGGTTCAACACCTCTTGGAATAACGGATAAAAGGCATCAGACCTGACTCAGGAAGACCAGAGTTCAAATCCTCCTTCCTTCAGAATAGTGACCTTGGAAAAATTACTTGATCTCTCCTGGCTAAAAAAAAAAAAAATGACCATAAGACCCTTATTCTCGTTGCATGACAGAGTGGGCACAAAGATCCAGTGTGATAATAGACATTGTCTCTGCCACCTCACTCACCAGGGACCTGGCATGAGAGTGATAATCAGGATCCATTCCCGTCTCTACTACTTCATAGAAAAGTTATTACCTAATCTGCAATTTAGTCTGAACAAAAAGTACAACTTACTCTTTCAGGTAGTTTAGTGCAATAAAGCAGACTAGTCTAATTTTACCCCAAGCACAGAGAAAATCCAAAAGTCATCTCAAGAGCCAATTAATCAGAGAGAGATAATTAAATTTCATACATTAGACTAAATTTTAACTAGGACACTAGAGCTACCTTGAGGATTACACAGTGTTTCCTGCTTTGGAGAAAATAAAATTTTTTACAATCGTTCAGTTCAACAAATACTTATTGATGACCTGCTTCATGCCAGATCCTGCACACTCTCTGAATACTAATAGGAATTAAACCCTCTCAGTGACCCAGAAAGCACAATAGTCCAGGAGGCAGAGTCATTCACACAGATTTGATGTGATATATGATGAGACAAAGGTGCACAGAGAATCAGGAATGGTTCCCTATAAGGGATGCCAGGTCTGATTCATGATGAGTAAGAGTTAAATGAGTGATTATAAGTGGGAAGGGTGTGCCAGGCAGAGGGAACAGCATAAACAAAACCCTACATGAAACCTTTGCAAGGAGTTACATGCTGTTCATTTTTACTAGAAAGCAAACATAAAAAAAGCAAGGTCTGGAACAAGAGGTTAAGAAATATGATAAACAGATAACCTAGGAATAGAAAAAATGGTGCCACTCACCATCAAAGGATTCTTCACCATCGATATCCATACCACACGCAGTGTTTCTTAAAACAAAATATATAAGCAAAAGGCATTCTAGTCTAAATCCAAGGCTTTCGATAGATTCTAAAGAAAACTCGCATAACCCACATAAGGAACAACTGGATATGTATAGCGAGGGGACAAGTGTCTCAGGGAAACGAAGAAGTTGATTCCCTTTGAAACTCATCAAAAAACGACTTGAGTTTAGAAGGAAAACCCTGGAGTTTAACAGTCCTGCTCTAAATGCCTCATCTTATTGACTTGGGTAATTTGCAGTCTCTCAATCTAGAACCCATTCAGGGAAAATAAATTCTTTTCTCTCTGCCCTACCAAAAAAAGCCATCACCTTCGTCTCCAAGACAACGTTCAGGAGCCTAATATTCATATTCATTCATCAGTGATATGTGTAAATATTTGAACAGTTATTAACGAAAGCTCAGGCTGAAATGTAGTTGTTCGTCTGGAAAGTGTCTATAGATTGAATAATTCTGTTTATAACTCACAGTCATTTCCTTCCACTCCCCCATCACGATTCGCCACATGGGGCCAACTGGCCCATGGTCACTCTATGTGTTCTGTTACATGCTCTGACCGAGGCTATTATACAAACCGAAGTCTGCAGTACAACTTTAAACACTATATGGCATTTTCTTCTTCTCAGAATCTACCATTAGGAAAAAAACTGATTCACAGGGGCCACCAAAGGAGAGTCCATAACACAAAACTGCACATTCGAATCATCCGAATTAAAAAACAGGTCGCGATGTTGATTTTATTTTTCACTCTTTTGCTGGTTATGCCCCTGCCTCCCTTCTCTCCTCTGCCCCTCTCCAATCCATTCTTATCCTTCTCTGTTCAACTCTACACCTTAGGCGCCCCTCAGCCCAGCTCCTTGCCTGCTAGCTTTCTGTTGGAGTCAGCCAATCAAGCCATCATCAAGAAACCAGAAAGTGGAGTGACAGGGTGTCAGGGGACGTCCTTCCCACCCCCTCCCTGCTTCTGGGCTGCTCACCTAGAGGCATCGGTGTCTCTACAGCTTCACCTCACTTAAGTGGCTGCCCCTCCTTTACCCCCACAACTTCGGTTCTCTCCGGGCTCAGGTAACACTATGTCTCTCTTCTTGTCCTTTCGCCCTATGCTATCCAAGTGTTATGGACCCCAAAATGTGCATAATTAGATTTGGAAATTCTGTTTAAACATATGAGACCATGAGAACACATTGCCGGCCCCTCTCCAGGCCTCGAAAGCGTTCTGCACGGATGCGAGGGCCCTAAAGCCTAAGCTTGATTGATTAGCTTCACGACGGGTCACCTCTCTGCTGACGACTTCCAGTTTTTGCTAGTCTCCTGGTGCCCCAATGGGCCTATTTGTTCTCTTTACACAGTCACACCTCTATAAGTATCCCCTGAATTAAAGTAAGTCCCTTCATATAAGCAATCTATGTAGATTCAGTGTCCTGTAGAAACCCTTGCCAACAAGCCGATTTTGATATATTATGTGATGATATGATAGACAACCTTGCTTTCCTCCCCTGTTGCCTATCTACTGGGAGACATTAAAGTTTTCTATAACTTCATCAGACTTTTGAATCTCAGCTTTCTTTCCCAAAGGAGTAAGAAAATGGACTAGGCAGGACTAGAAGGAAATACTTTGCTCTCTTATGAGCTTTCCCAAGCAGGTCACAAGCTAAATGTATTGGGTATACACTTATTAAAGGCAGAAAAGAAATACGATGGTACCTTTCCAAAGGGGTGTTTGGTCAACTATGATTTGTAGCAGCTGTAATTGCAATGCAGCTATCTAGTATTTCTAAATAACACCCTGCTGCTCGTTTTGAATAAATCTCTTAGAACACACCCAAAACAAAGTGTTATGACATTACAGAAACAGAGAGAACTTTGTTATGGAACCATGTTGGTTTGGCTCTAACAATACAGAGTACGCAATTCTGCAGGTATTAGATACAGGTGTTTGAATGACCAGCCCTTTGCCTTTACTGTAATACCCAGGGTATGCATTAGAGATCGTGCGATCATTAGATTATAGATTATAGATTATAGTCTCAGTGATGTAGCCAGGGTTTCATTTCCATGAATGTTCAAAGTTCACTCTGATTACGCCTGCAATAGCATACTGCATGACCTGTTGTTTCAATTTTCGGAATCATGTCATTACTAATATCCACAGATGGAATACTCAATAACAAAAAACACAGTGACCATTTTATAATTGATTCAGGTCATCAAACAACTTCACCTCCCAAAGTTAGAAACTCTAAGAACTATGTGCCAAGAAGAAAATACAAGGCTACATTGTCACAGGTGGAAATATACAATGGTATTCCAGGCACCTGGTAGGATAAAAGTCCTTCAAATTAGAACAGCGCATTCACTGTTACTAAGATTTTTCATAAGGCCACACTGTCCAGTAAGAAATATTCAGTTAAATTTCCTTCGAAATCTGGCTTTTTTTCCCCTCCATATCATCACTTATGTACCTAATCTCCTTACAGCCAGTACTTTTCTTTTTAACTGTTCAGAGCAACTTCACAACTGAGAGTTTAAATTCCTAATGGATGCTGGCTACTTGAAATTTATATGATCAAATGTTTACTATGGTCATACTTCTAGGATGGAAAGGGAAAGCATGAGAGGATGAGATCTCCATAGTAAGTTCAACACACTAAATATGGTATGGAAAATAAGTATGCTTAGTTTTCCATTCTAGAAGTTTAGTAATGCTAAATATGGGAATAGCCACAGTTTTTATTTATTGCACATTTACTAATAGGCTGGCCCTGGGCATATGTTAGTAATCAAATATATATTTGTTTTAAGCAATGGTTATTTTAAAGGGTTTTTGGACAATTTTGTACTATTTGTAATTTAACTGTAATGTATAGTCTTTTCTATTTAAAAGAACTCTAGAGAATTCTTTCACACTGTTTTACAACTCAAGGTCTTCTAGAAAGAGCTCACATTTAAACGTTTAATTTGAAGAAGTTTAAAGGAAAGTTTAAAAAATTCTCAATAATTATATGACACAATTTTAGCATAATTCTAGCAGATGCCAATCCGAAAGATAATGTTTATTAACAGCACAAAATAAGATGGAGAACAAGAACAGAAATAGAAAACATATGCATGCATTTGTCTCTATAAAGTTGTGAAGAAATAGATTGTTTCGTATTAAGAGGCAATATTCTATTCCTTTTTATTTGCAATAATTATAAGTTGTTAGAAACCTGAGTCGGTTGCTGTGTTTCCTAACTCTTAAAGCCTGTACGAAGAGAACATAATAGTGATAATTGATGATCTGAGGAAATTATCTGATACTTTACACCACAGCCCAAATATTCTATTCACAACCAGGAAATAGCAGAACATAAATTCTCGGTTTTGTTGTTGCTTGCTCTTTGCACTAAGCGTCCCTGGATATCAGTATTTGCTAGAGGAGATATCAGAGTGTAGCTAATAAGAAAAGGCAAAGGTAAAAAGGCAGAAACATTTCTTTTTTTTTTTTGGAAACAGAATAGTTCTTTTGAGGGAAAGTAATACTTCAATTGAAGAGATAACCGAAATGTTTATCTATATTCAATTTAATTTCAAATCAAGCTCCAAGTATTAAATGCCAGCATGGTTATTTGCAGCTTTTCCTCCAAATGGGAAAAATATCCATGGCAGTGATTTCTTTATTGATGCTTTTAAAAATGTGTTCAAAATATCCCATGTTTACGTTACTGTTAGTAACTGTTCATTCTTTACCCTAGAAAACCTCTGGAAATACACACAGCATCTGCTCAGAATATAAAACAACATTGATTTATGTCTCGAAAGTAGAGTTACAATGAATAGCAAACAAATTCATTATGATGGCATAAAAATATCAAAATAAATTACTCCCTAGTATCTACACCACATTGTATGTTATTCGGTATTAATATCATTACTCATGACAGGCCTAACTGCTAATGTAAAGGAGCAATTTTCTTTATTACTAGGCATTTCTCTAAAATCGGTTAGCTGGACAAGGGCAGAAATCCAGGTAACTTAGAGTGAATGTTTGGACAGGCAGCAGCGTTCGACCCACCCAAACAGAAATCCACATCAGGATTAAAGCAAAGACTTGGGACGTGCCATGGCCATTTGTTAACATTCTTATTGAGTCATAAAAGCCAATATGTACTGAGCACTTACTATGTACTAGTCTTTGGATAAGTACGATAGATCATTTTTCTTTATTTTAACAATCCCATGGGGTACAAATTATATCTTCATTTTATAAGTGGGACAGATCAAGGCGCAGAGACTGTCAGTCACGAACTAAATGTTGGTCAACAGCAGCACCAGGACCAGGACTTACGTCTGCGGAACTTACAAGTCTTTTCTCTAGATCACCAGGAAACTTTCTGTAGAGAGCCAAATCGTAAATATTTTAAGCTTAGTGGGTCTTACGTTCTCCGTGGCAACTACTCAGCTCTGCTAATGAGAGCAAAAGTGGCCATTAACAATGTGTTAGTGAGTTTAAAAATGTGAAAACCATTCTAAGCACACAGGTTAAAAACAAAAACAGACAAATTCGGTCAGGCTGTAGTTTGCAAAATCTGCTGTAGACCAGTGCTTTTCTAACTTTAACGTGTATGTATGTTGCCTGGGAATCTAGTTAAAATGCAGATTTTAATTCAAGAGGTCTAAGAAATTCTGAAATTCTAACAAACTCTCTGGTGACGTTGATGCTGCCTGTCCAGGGACCATGCTGAGGAACAAAGCTCTACATTATAATGCTATCCTAAGCAATCTCTAAAGATGCTAATTTCCCTATGTCCAGGCTTTTGGTTAAAGATCTCACTTGAACACACAGTGGTCCAAGCTGGGAACCTTAGAGCCTTCCCCGCATCAGTGCCGTTTATTCAACGTCTGAATTCTCCAGAGGCTCTGCCTTCTTGCCATCCTCAATGTCCTTGCCCAATCCCAACCTCCAAGTGGGTCTCATGCCTTCGGTCCCTCCTATTAGAAGGCTTTCCTCTATTTGGCCATCTCTTTAAAATAAAATCCAAATATTTTCCTCCCCGACTCACACTCATTTCAGGGGCGCTACGATGCATACAGAATAAAATTCAAATGCTAAGTTCGTCACAGTCTCACCTAACCAATCCTGTCATTCTGTCTTTCACCATTTCTTAATTGTAATAATGACAGTAACAGCCCCAAATTTTTATTAAGCTCCTACTATGTATAAGCACAATTGTATTTCTTTTCATTTTTACTCCAGATTACCATATGAGGTAAATTCTATTATTTTTGTTTTATAGGCAAGACGACTAAGACACAAAGAGCTTAAGTGGCCCAAAGAGACAGAATTTGGACCTAGGCATTTTGAGTACAAGGTGTCATCTCTCTCAAGGCTACTTTATGTGCTCCTCATGCTGAATTACCTAAAAGTCCCTAACATGGACCACATCATTCCCCAAGTCTTAGTGGTTGCTCATCCTCTGCTTACAACCTCCATCACTTTCAACATCACTGCCTAGTCCTCCTCTTTTCTCAAAACTTAACTCACATGTCACCACCTCTCTCACCCCTCCTCAAGGTATAAAGATGCCTATAGAGTCACTATAGCTTAATGTCTACTTTTCCTACTAAAGTTGGCCTCCTTTAAGGAAGAGTCTCTGTCTTATTTTATTTTATTTTTCTGGGACTGTTATCAGTTTATACTACGCTTCGTGGGTAAGTAGGTATTCAATAAATATTTGATGGATGAACAAGAGGACTGAGTAATAAACGAATGGATAGCAAATCAATTTAATAAGCCATCGTTAGCCTAATTTCCACATCTGTATAAGGAAGGGATTGAATCAGATAAGTTCTAAATTGTTCTCGTCAACATCCATCATATATTTATTCATTCATTCATGCCCATATTTATTAGGCACCTACGGCACGCCAGGCACAATTCTAGGTCCTGAGCATGTCATCGTAAAGAAAGCAAAGTCCCTGTCCTTGTGCCGTTTGCAGTCTGACAGGAGAGAGAGAGGGAGAGAGATGTCGGGCAGCGATAAATATGCCATAGAGAAAAAAAGCCAATATATCTATTATATAGACATATCCACATTCACATAAAAATACGGAGCTATTTATAGGTAATAGTTATCATTTTACTGATCAACTCATATGTGTGCAAGTTAGAATTAGTTTCTTCCAGTCTTTAAAAAATATCAATTACCAATACAGTGAAAATCTGCAATGTTAACAAAATGATAGAAGAATATCTAAGTTTAGGTTGATTATACTGTCCGTTTGGGCCTAAAATTTGTCGTAGTTTTACAAATGATATAATTAGTTGCTAGCAGGCCATTCTAGGTGTGCATTTAAATAAGGACACTGCACATTAGAAAAGTGAAAAGATATGAAATGAGAACTTTCAAAAGTTTCAGAAATAGCTATTTTTCAGAGGGATGGAAAGCTATACTTGTTTAATTGTACATGAAAAGCAGAAATGATTTAACTTCATTTGATTCAAGTTTGAATTAAGTTCCAAGTACTAGATTATTTTAATAATCATCACTTTATTTACTTTTTATTTTACTTACTGGTCATTTTTACTGTGTGTATTATTATAGTTATAATAGAAATATAAGCATATCTATAAAAATTATAACCTGAAATCCTCATTAAATTTTCATAAAACCTCAGATAAACTTGTAAATTGGTATATTGAGATTAAAAATGGCTGACAACTTGACTTCAGACCAACCATAAATTCATAGCAAAAATAGATAGGAACTTGGGGGCCTAAAGAGAGTTTCCAAGTTCATAATTCAGGAATTTCTTTACCTTTCAAATATTCTGCTTCATTTTAAGCAGAATCAACTGTAATCTACTCTGACAATTAATGGTATCATTTTGCTCAGGTGTAGAACAGTTTTCAAATTAATGGTCTAATGTGAATATCAACATTTACTTATGTTTGTGAATGTATCTCATGCCATTTTCTATAACAAAAGATATTTCTATGTTTTGTTACAAAGAAATATGTTTTGTTATAGAAAAAATAGCTAATGAAAAATAGTTAATAGAAATACAATATAACTAATAGAAAATAGCTAAGAGAAAACAAAGTTTTTATTCTTGTAATGTCTATAAAAAATTACTTCTGGAAAGTGCCTAAATGTATTCATGAAACAGAATTGTCTTTCACATAGACTCAGACACAGAACAAAAATAGATTAATATGTCCTTACTATCAAGAAGGGCTAAAAAAAAAAAAATGTTTGTGGAGATACACCCAAACAGAATCCTAGTTGCCTTAACTTTGTAATGAATATGTCTAACTTTGTAAAGGGTGTGATTTATCCTCAAAAGGTTTATTCATATTGACAGAAGGAGCAGAATTTGGAACATATCCTGGTACTTCAGCATGCAAATAAATGACTTTTAGCTAGCACCTTGATTTGTTTAAAAAAAAAAAAAAATGAAGTCTCTATCACTCTATATTCAGCTCTGCTCCAAGCACAAGGTTCTCAGTGAGGAAGAAGAATCTCCCCTTTACTGTCTCATCAGGGGATAAATGCAAACGTGACCACATTGATTGAGGGAAGGCATTGCCCACCATATGGTCCTCCTCAATGAACTCAACATGAGAAGGGGCTCTTTGCTGACAGAGAACGAAGCAGGGAACAAAGTGAACACCTGGTCAAATAAAAATCCATCAGGATATTTGAATTGGCTGCCCAGTCTCCAAATTACTTGTAGGCATCAAGTCCAAGGTAAAATGAAATGTGACCCTCTTGCATATTTCAGTAATTATTACGGCATTAGAATGTATATGATATACCCCCAAATGGAAAAAGCTCCTCCATTGTCCAGTATGGCTTTTTCACTCCACCGAAGGTGATGAGAAGACAGGGTGAACAGTAAGAAATTAGAAATTGAGAAGCCTTCCTCATTCTTCAGTGGGGACAGACCAGCACAGTGTGGCTTTGAGGACAGTCACTCTCCTTTCCCTCATCTTAGCCATTTGGAAAGATGCCAACAGTGAGCACAGTGACTCTTGCTGCCTTTTTAAACCCTCAAGAAGCTGTGAGGTCTTGGACCCTCCAAGGAGAATTTGGCCACAAGTCAGTCCTTCTCCTACTTAGTTCTTCAATCAGTACTCCTTTGTCTTTCTCGATTATAGAGCAGAACTTCTGTATCAGCTGGGACGGTGATAGCAGCAGCAGATGTCGAATCGTTGGATGCACATGCAGAGGCTACTTATCAGTAAGTGCACCAGGCTATGGTAAGTTCAGTGAGCTTCTATAATGAGTACCGAACAGCAGAGGGAAAACCTTGAGTCTTTAAAAAAGCAACTAAGCCTATAAGCTTGGTCAGCGGGCAAGTGCTCAAAATGGCTATTTCAAGGCCTGACTAATGAGCTAATAAATTATAGTCACTTCACACGCAACATGGTATGATTTTTACTGCTGAGTTGAATCAGGTAGCAATCTAGGCTAACCTTTAAAAACTGATTTGAACTCTCCCGATAAGGTGGCCTGATAGATTCAGCCTCTATTTTAGATAGGAAGGCCTAGCTTCTCATTCTTTTTTTTTGTCAGAAACATCTCTAGAGCAGTAGTGATTCTGTTCCCCAGGGGACATTTGGCAATGTGGAGAGACATTTTTAGTTGTGACTATGTGGGGGGCAGGGATGCTCCTGGCATCTAGTAAATAGAGGTCAGAGATGCTGCTAAACATCTTACTCCTACAATGCATAAGACAGTCCCCCTCCCCCCCAAAAAGGAATAGTATCTGGCCTAAAATGTTAATAGAACTGAGGTATTATCAAGAAATCCTTCTCCAAGGCATAGAAAAGTAAGTAAATTACAGCTCGTTCTGCCGACAACAGTGAGCTGGCAAATTTTGGCTTCTAATTTGAGAGGCAGGAATGAGTAAAACCTACAAGTCTACTTGCATTTCACTGGGCATGTTTTGGTCAAGTGAATCCTGTTGAGCATCATGCACTCGTCCTACGAAACTGACTAAAAGGAAAAAGGAGTAAAATCTTTGTTATTTCTGGGAGAGAGGCTCATCATCTCGAATTGGGCGATGGGTAAGATTTAAGAGGCATGCTTGATCAGCTGTTACCTCCACCTAAGGTGGACATCGTCACATCGTTCCAGCGCCTGAGGCTTCAAGCTCCCTTTAATCTGCCCAAATTCATAAGAAAATTAAGTGTCACTAAAGTAAGTCTTCCCAATTTATCTAAGAACCTGAAGGACTAATGGGCTTTTATGCACATGGCAAAACAACAGTAGTTACATTAATCCTTCTGATCAGGCAGTGCTCTCATTTAGAGTCATCAAGGAAATAATCTATGAATAGCTGTATTGATTGTGTTTCTGTGTTCTAATTTAGCTAAATCTACATATTAGTGGAAAAAACACAAAGATGACTAACAGGATGCGTGAGTGTGTGTGTGTGTTTGTTTGTGTGTATAGTTTTTCTAGACAGTGCTCTGAAAAATTAATCAAACGTCTGGGCAGCTAATAACAATGTCAGGAAAAGGGCAGTTGCACCATTTTACTATTTTCATCTCTTAACGGTACAATCTCTCCATAAAAGATCTGCCACCACAGCAGAAGCTCTGATGACAGAATAGCGATTTAGATTTAATTTCTCTCTGATCAAAATTTCATCAAACTTGAAAGAAGGTCAGAGTCGCCAAACTCAAGGCCCAGGGCATAGCAATTCCACTTGCGGAGGTTTTCAGGGATGCAGCTGAAGTATGTGACATGATTTATCCTTACGCTTCTATAGAAATCATATGGTACCAGTAAGTTCTCAGCATATTCAACTGTCTTTTCAAAATCTCCTGGGGATACCAGTCACCTCCCCTGCTAGCCTCCACGTTACCTTCCTATAAAAGTGTAGGACACTTGTGGGTGATTTCACTATGAATACGATTCCCAGGGAAACACATGACAACCAGGCTGACTGACAAGGACACACTCCCACCCTCCCATGAGTATAAACCACATGGTGCAAGAAATGGCCTTTTTCACCGTGGCAATTGAGACAGGCATTAAGGCCACCTTCTCTGCCTATCGCAAGGCCCCTGTGCTTGTTACGCAGTGACGACATGCTCATCGCAGAAGACTCTTCCCAAATCTTCCTCTTACCTGCACAGTGACACCAGCCCTAAAGGTACCCAAATGAGTACTTTAACTAATAGGCTGTTTTGAGGGCTCTGGACAAAGAAACGGGTGCGAGGATCATGACCAATAAAGATAATGAGCATTTGCACTGTTAGATGCCATTTCCAACTAAATCAAACCCTTCTGGCCGGTAAGAAAAAGGCTAGGGGGAAAGAAAAATCAAATAGCAAATCTGCTGAGAAGGCCAAATGGACCCATCTTCCACGACGCCCTCTCTTATTTTTTTGAAGACACCAAGAAGACAGCAGAAGTAGGAAGAGGGCAATTTTTCTTCTAGATAAAATATAGTGGGATAGAAAACTCTGAACATTATTTGGCAACAATTGTCAAATTCTTTTGTTTATTGTGTGTAAAAGCAACACGTCGCTGAAAGGAACTGGACCGAGGTTAGTCACCTAAACATAGCATGTTAGAACCATAAGGTCACCCAGCCCAGCACCTTCATTTTAAAGAGGAGAAAACTGAGGCACAAAGAGGGTGAATGAGTTGCTCAAACAATTCCTCAGTAAGACCACCGGATCCAAAGCAACCGATTGTCCCTAAACACTCAGTACGTCCAACTCCCAAGTTCAAACTGGGTGTTGGAACTTGGGCTTGGCTCTTCCTAGCCAGAAAAATGTTTGTCTGACTCTGAGCAATCCCAAATGTCAGCATCAGACTGCTGTTTGCCCAGAGATTACTGCAAGAACTTGGTCCACTGGGAGCATAGGGCCTGCTGGGCACCTGCATGTATAGATTATAACCTTGACCGACGCCCAAGTGGAGGAGGTGATGAACACAACTGCCATTAGTCTGGGCCTTTTACTTCTCCCGTTTCAATTGTCTCCCACTCTTACCTGAGCCCACGGGAAAGCTGCACAGCAAGAAACACTAAGAGAAGGGAGGCCTCTTAAGCTTCAGGGACTTGAGCTCCTAGCTGCAAATTTCCTTTCATTCAAAAGAACACCCTCCACCTTTTTTCCCAGCACAGCACTTAGCACGCCCATGAGGGGGGAAAGTGTTTCTCACCAGGAATAAGCTGTAAGGTATATTTGAAAATTGAGATTTTTGAATTGCAATTGGCATTTCTCGGTGCCTTTCAGATGGAGGCCATCTAACTGCAAAGTGACATTTTGTGGTCCAAACTTGGTGGAGATCCAGTGAAAAACTACAATCAATCAGTTTCTAAAACACAGGCTCAAGAAAATGGGACCTAGCGTTAAACCTGGAAGATCTTTTATGATTGTTCGTCAAAGGAAAATAGCAAGAGACATTCATTTTTCAAATTATTCTCCTGCACTAGCCTCTCTTACTGCTATTACCATGAGCGATATCATTCTTTACCCACTGCAGGAACCTTTTGTGAGCAAAATACCATTGAAAATCTTTACTTTCAAATCCATTCACTCCTGGCAAGAAACAATCCTGGATGAACTTTCAGAGTGCCCAGCTGAGTAAATGAGTGACTTTTGGTTGATCTAATTTACTTGTCTCTTTTTATCCACATATGATTTATATTACATGCGTATTTAAGTAATGCCTTTGTCTTCTAGCACCTGTAAGCCCTTTATAATCATTAGTTAAGCCTCGCAGTCCATGTGAGATAAGAGGTATCTTCCCTTTGTAGAGGTGGAAAATTGTGGAAACATGGAGGGTCAGCATGGCGGCAGAATCTTGACTCAAACCCTGGAGGGAGGTCAGTGCATTTCCCGATCCCCTCCAGGCAGCTTAACTGTCCGTAAATGTGTGGCCATAATATTAAGCCCCTACTAACCGCATGATTGCGTTTGTGAACCCT
>NW_006441953.1:19525387-19539406 GCF_000325575.1 Pteropus alecto | reverse complement strand
CCTTGGAAAGCTGGCCAAAGAGATGGCAAATGAAAGTGGTGAAGCGGGGCTAGGGTGAGGCCGGCCGGCCGGCCAGCCAGGAGGGAGAGAGTAAAGTTTTTCATGTCTTAATCTTCTTAAAACGACTGTTCTTTATAACATGGTCAAGCAGCTGTGTGGAGGAGACTTTAGAGGGAGACTAAGCTGGTGGCCAGGAGGTCAGTGAAGAGATCTTTATGGAAAATCCAGGAAACACAGTGGTGAAGGGCTCAGGTTTCGGCATCAGTCAGTGATGGGTTAGAATCCTGGCTTTGTTACTCTCTAGACATGTGAGTGATTTCGTTTCCTTCCTGAAGACTCAATTTTCTACAAAATGAGACTAACACAAATCCCCATAGTGTTGTGGAGAGTCTATGAGATAAAGGTAAATCGCTCAGCACAATATTTGGTACAATAAATGTTCGATCTTTACGGCAAAAACTTAATGGTGTTTACGTATGCCAGGCACTGCTTTATTATACATTAAATCCTCACAACAGCTTAAGAGATAGGTATTATATGTTGCCTCCATTTTACAGATGAGGAAACTAAGGGACAGAGAGGGTTAGAAATTTGAGTTATGGAGCCAGGATTCTAATCCATACACTTCGGGTCCAGAATCTGTGCTCTTTACCACTCTTCTAATATTAGCAGCTGGTATTAATCCCTACGGTGATAGATTAGGGACGGAGGCAGACGGAGGATACAGGACGGTAGGGTTAGGGATGACAAGAGAAAGGACAACCAAGAATGGTTCTTGGCATTTTGAGTTAAGGATGGTCTATGATTTCTCTAACAGTGGTGGGGAATACAGAAATAGAAGCCTGCTTGGGACAGACAGAGCAAGTCTAATGTACTTGTAGAATATTCAGTAAACATACAAATGTTTCAGAGAGAAGTATGTGTGTGTGTGTCTGTGTGTGTGTGTGTGTGTGTGTGTGTGTGTGTATACACATAGAGAGAGAGAGAGAGAGAGAGAGAGAAGTTAGGGTAGGTGTTATAGATTTGGAAGTCATCAGAAGATACTTGAGAACTAGAGTCACTTGAGCGGATGAGATCACGCATACAGTAGACAGAATAATAAAAGGAAGACGATTGAAGAGGATGCCTTTGGGGAAAAGGGGGAACACCAACACTGAAGGGTTGAACTAAGGGCCCTTAATAGAGGTCAGGAAGGAGAGGCTGGAGAAGGAGAGTGCTTGGTGGAAGCCAAGAGAGAAGAGGGTTTCAACAGTCTTTCTCTGGTTTAAAACTATTTTTTGTCTATGGCCATGCCACCCTGAACAAGCCTGATCCCGTCTGATCTCGGAAGCTAAGCAGGGTCAGGCCTGGTTAGTACTTGGATGGGGGACCACCTAGGAAGACCAGATGCTGTAGGCGTAAAAAACAAACGAATAAGGGATTGTAAGCTGACAAGGTCCTTGCAATCTGTGAGGTCAATCAAGGGTTGCCTCGCCTAAAAAATAATAACAAAAATAAAAATAAATTAAAAAAAATAAAACTATTTTTTAATTGGACAAAATATTTTATCTTCTCTACTACTCCCCAACCAAATACAAAGAATTTAAAAGACATTGTAGATTGACCTGTGCCCTGCCAGCTCATTTCTTGGGAAAATAAGAGAATTCACATCATGAGCTAAGGGGAAGTCTGTTGGCCCATCCTTCTCTTCATCTCTGACTGCCCAGGACCCATCTATTGCTCATCCCAAAGACTACTCCCTCCACGAAGCTCTTCTATGCACTCTCACTGGAATTACAACCATGTTCCCTCGTAGTCCTAGACAACTCTATAATATCTATACTGCATCATTTTGGGAGGATCTGCTATCACAATTGTTTGTATATCATTTCAATCATTTGCAAGAACAAAAATTTATTGATGGCAGAGGCCATATCTTACCCTTTCTATACCACTAGTGCTTGGTGCTATATCTGGCACCTATGGGGTGATAAATAAATGTTTGTGGATCATGAATAAATTTTAATCCTTTAGTGAATGCATAATAGGTACATTCAAATCAGCTTCCACTTTGATTCTGGCTTGACCCCGTATTCACTGTACCTCTTGGTACAGAGATATAGCTTCTACATCTACGAAATGTAAATGTAGATGTAAAATAGAGTTAGTGGGAACTAAATGAGATTATAAATGGAATGGGCTTAAAGCATAGCAAACATCTAATAATCGTTAGCTAGCAAGTGTCAGCTTCTCGTCTAGATGGCTGGCCCAGCCCCTCTGTGGAGGCATTTAGAAATTCTGAGCCTTGTTTGGACTTCCCATTGTCCCTTACAGACCCAGGGGTCCCAGTTCCCAACCCATGCCTTTAACTTCTGTCCTGCAGGATTTATAGCCCGACTGTGACAACTAATTTTGGAACTGCAATGCCTCCTGTCATCTTCCATAAATTTGACATAAATAAATCACAAAATACCCTTTTTATATAGCTTTTTATCTTGCCACGCTTCTTGTTTCTTTTGGAAACAGTTTTTATGGCAAATGCAGAGTGTAAATCCACCCGGCAATAAAGCATGCCAAACGAGCATGTGGAACAGGCACCTGAGAGGAAATCACCCGCCATTTACGGTGCTCCACACAATCATTGGCAGGATGTTCCAGAGTGAGCCTCTTCCATGCCCCATACTGTATTCTTCACATGCAATTTGCATAGCCCCGATGTCAACAACATTATGAAACAACAGGAAGAGGCACCCACTGGTCCACATCTTCCTGCTGGCCTCCCCTGCTGAGAACATGGAGTCTCAACTTTCTCCTGCTTGTTTCCTTGGAGAGGTCATTTCTTCTAAGGCAGCAGTATCCAATAGAACTTTCGCAGTGGTGGAAATGTTCTCTATGGATACACTGCCCAGTATTGAAGTTGCTGGCCTCATGTGGCTACTGGACACTGGATATGTGAGTAGTGAGACGGAGGAACTATATATGTTTTTTTCATTTTAAGTGTAATCAATTTAATGTAAATAGCCACACGGAGCTCGTGGCTATCATATGGACAGCAGAGTAAAGACTGTTTTATACATCCTCCACTTCAGATACCTTCTTCCACACATCTTCAATTTCAAATGCCAGGATTCACACTAAGTATCCACTGAGTACTCTTTCGCACATCATCTCTGCTTTCCTCCTGACCCAATGGGGTCACGATTATTATCTCCATCATTTAAATGAGGCACCTGAAGTTTAGAGAGTTTTAGTGGCAAGTCTGAAGTCCCTCAACTAACATGTGATAGAGCAGAGATTTGACCCCAGGTCTATCAACGTTTTGCTGCTCTCAGATTTTTAGACCAAGCATTCTGGCTTGATGTTATTATATCTGATCATTAGGGCAACCTGTGTATGAACCTGTTCACGCTGCAGGGCTCAATAGTCAGCTCAGCAAAGCTTTCCATGTAGGAATGGAGAGAGCCAGCTTCTCATCACGCCTTACCGCCTGCTAGCCGTCGGTGTGAGGTCATGCACTTTCGGGCATACTTCTTTCTTCGTGTGTGTATGGGAAGAAGCATCAGCCCCTGCCTGCCTCACAGGCTTGTTGGAAGCATAGGCGAGATCCATTTGAGGATGTACTAAAGAATTAAACTACTGCACAGATGTAAAACTGGTTATTAAAGGAAATTCTGATGAATCCTACTACACTCTATTTATTTCCTGCCTAAGTTGCCACAAAATCCATGTGCAATACCTTTCTCCACATCGATACTTACAAAACACCCCTAGAAGCCTACACTCTGTGCAGCAAAATTAAAGGAATGCATCCTGTGGCCTTTTTGTAATACCAAATTAAAGCAATGACAATCCACAGCAGAAAAACCACCCCACCGTGCACCTATTATTAACATGTTAATTTCTATGTTCCAGCTTTTGAAAATGATTCTGGGAACTACTTATTGAATTTTTAATTTGCAGATTATCAACCAAATTGGCTGCAATGGCTCTGAGCCATGGGGCTCACACGTCAGCTTTGCAGGTAAAGTAGATGCCTGAAGACAACAGTGACTCAAGTTCTGATGGGATGAGCTGTCTTACCCAGGAACTGGGCTCCGTATTGGCTCCTGAGAACTTGAGATTCAAGAGGAAGAATAATATGTTTTTCATATGCGTGAATGAGAAGGAGAAGGGATACAAGAATTCTGCACTAACGAGGCTTAAAAATCAGTCTCCAATCTGAATCTCCCTCTTTCCTTCTCTTCCTTCTTTCTTCCTTTCCTTCCATCCTCCCTCCTTCCTTGCATGGAGGATACCATAATGCATAAGGCAGACCCCCATATCTGCTCTCACAGAGTTCACAGGCAAGGTGAAGGCTTATAGACTCAGCCTGTGTGACACAAAAGTGTGACAAGGGCTATGCTGGAAAAAGTACATACCCTCCTTAGAGGTGAGGAGGAAAATGTCAAAGACGACTTCCTAGAAAAGCAAATTAAAAGAGGAGCAGGAGAGAGTCAAATGGTTGAAGGGAGAGAATGTTTCAGGCCGTGGGAACAACAGAAGAGAATAACCAGAAGTAAGGAAGCCCTTGGTCCTCTCCACAAGTGGACCAGGTGCTAGCTCTGCCCCCTCTCGGGTGGAGGCAGTAGAGCCCTGTGGTTCAAAGCCTCTGCCCTGAAATCAGGCAGAAGGCAGAACAGTACCCAAATCCCCTGAGTGCCACTTGACAGCCATATGTCCTTGAGTAAATGACTTAACCTTTCTAAGCCTCGTTCTCCCCATCTGTAAAATGGGAAGCATGATAGTATTTTTGTGAGACTAAGAGGAGACTATGTTGAGTAGAGCATGTATCACAGCACCCACTAAAGGTTTCATAAATATGAGGGTGACTGTTTTATTATCATCATGATTATCATTCTTATTGAAATGGTCACTGGAATCTCATCTCCTGTCAGCTGATCTAGTGCCTCCCCTTCCTCGGGTCACAGTGCTGGCCTTACTGCACCCACCAAGCCTTCTCAGATCACTGAAGACCCCGCCTTCGCCTAGAGCATCTTTATCACTCTTTTCTTCCCCACTCATTCTCGACTCATACTATCTTACTACATAATCACCTTTTTCTTCTATACACATTATTTCTGTAACTCGATCATAACAACTTATTCTTAATAATAAGTGACTTATTAGAATAAGAACTACTGAGACTTTGTACTTCTCTAGAACTTTGTACCTCACAAATGACTTTCACCAGAGGGATTGTTATAGATATTTGTGAAATAACCACCTTGGTCAGTGGGTCAAATATTAAAATCTTCGCTTTATAGACAAAAGCATTGCACCTCAGAGGAGCTAAGTGACATGTCTGAAGCCACACAGCTGCTGCATGGTTGAGCTGAGGCTAGGACTCAAGCCTTATAGTCACAATACCAAATGTGTTTGTTATGAGAGTCTTGATAAAATGGCTAATATTTATTGGATGCTTACTTTGTAGGCTGTTCTAAAAATGTTATCTGTACAAAGTACATTGACTCCACAATAATCCTATGAGGCAGGGACCAGCATTACATGCTTTATTATGGGCAAGGAAACTGAGTCACAGAGATGTTAACAGCTTGCCTGGGGTCACTAAACTATTAAGTGATGCAGCTGTGACATACACCTGGACCAGCTCTATAGCACATATCCATAATTGCTATGCATACTACCTCTTGTAATGACAGAATTTCTCATATTTGTTGGGACTCCTCCAGTGCTGGGAGAACCCCAATGAATTTTGGAAGGACTCAATGAATATTTATTTATTAATACAAATAATAATTTTCTTTATTGTCCGAAGTGTAAGTATCTTGGTAAGATGGAAGGCTTTGATTGTTAATTTTCTTCCAAAGTTCCTGTGGTGACCATAGCTGTCCATGAAGCAACTTTCTCTAATCTGTTTTTCGATGCAGTCCCAGCCCCAGACATGTAAATATTCTATTATTTTGTTTCTTTCTGCTACTCCGTCACCCACCGGACATGCCCACATCGGGACCCCCAGATGTGCCTGCCTCGAGAGTGGCCACTGAGCATAAATATCACACTCTCAGCAAGAGGCGACTTCAACACTACTTGCTCAAAACACCCTATTATGTCCCTAACCTTTTCCCTCAAAAATGGATGAGGATTTTTCTCTGTTCCTTTTTTCTTTTCCCATAGAGATGAGGAAACAATATCCCTCAGCATTCCAAAAGCGAGCCAAAGATGGTGACGCAGATATAGACACACGTTAGTTTCCTTGACCACTCGATGGGATGGTGTAGTGTGCGACTGCCCACTTCTCATTTCCCAAAAGCAAGGCAAATTTACTAACACTTAGACGGACTTTTATATACCAGATATCCTGTACCTCTGGGTTAAAGATTCCTGTATCGGTCTGCAGCAGGCTGGAGAAAAAGTTTAAGTACAACAAATTCCAACTCACCAAAGATAGGAAACCAAATAGTACATGTAACCCTTTTCCCACTGCTGGGAAGGGCTGAGACATTCAGGGTGCGGCCTCTTTGGGCTCTGCTACAGAAGCTGAGGCCGAATGAGTTAATGGTTACTCTCTGGTCAGATGGACAACGCAGCTCCGAATGCAGCCCTGCTATTTTGCAACTTAGCAGAAAACAAGCTGTTAGCCACATATGCCAGTCTAGGCCCTTCAGTTTTTCAAATTATGATTTATAGGCTTGGCTGCCTATGTCTGGTAGAGGCAGTGTGCTATATGGTTAGTAGAAGCGGGTAGGTAACCATGGAGAAGCGCTACATGAAGGGTTAGCACAATTAACAAGCTTGCCTTCGCCCCTGAGAGAATGGTGGACAGAATTCACGGAGTTGTATACTATGTTCTTTGCCTTGATCGATGTATTCTTCTGAGTGTTTGCCAAACCTTACAAAATATGTTACCCACAGCTGAGGGACTTCAGGTCACTATTTTACATCCTTTCTTCCCACCTCAAAGAAAAGAATACCAGGTTGGTACCTATAGTGAGTAGTGGCTGACTATGATTTTGGTTTAAACATCAAAACGTCTTCATACTCCAGATTTTTTTTTCTTTGAAATTTTTCTAAAACGAGAAAAATGGTACCCACTTCTGTATGTTTCTCATGATATATGCTGGTCTGATATTCGGCATAGTATAGTTGCCTTGGTTGTTAAAATATTAAAGATCCTTCTATGCCGGCTACTTGGGTATGCTAACGCTCATCCTACGATCCGCCGGACCTCACCTAAGAGGATCCAACACCCGAGAGGGCAGCACCCAGCACAGTACAGCAGGATTCTCCACAATCCACAAACCTGGGTCCATTCTGATTGGTGGTCTGGGTTGTTTTACCCCTTGTTATATATTCCAAATATTATCCCTAGAGATGTAAGATAATACATGCAAGAATACTTAGAGATTTTTGGAAGATTTTTGGGTGCTCCGTAAAAATTTAAGATAATATTATAGTAATAACTCATGTAATCAGTACGGTTGGAGCATCCTGCGTTCAGAATTATCTAATTTCTCATTTACTCGAAGTTAATCCACTTCCGCAGAGAAACTACCTGAAGCAAAGGCCCCCGCCCCAAATGACCTGGAGGTGGCCTCTTGGGTTTGTTTTTCCGGCACCTAACTTTGCTGGTCAAGCTTTCTCTAATTCATATTTTTAGCAGAAACCAGCATTTTACACCAAACACAAATACAAAATTTGTCACCTGGACCATCGTCTATGCTTAGAAAGCATGCTATGCCTGCCGAATTGCTTATCTCCCATGATGTTGGGTAAGCAGAATGGAAAGGAGGAGATTCATCCTCCCCAAATGACAGGAATAAAGGCACAGACATTTAAAGAAATAGAGTAAAATTTGAAATGTAAAACGTCAGAGGTGGTGCTTAGGAATAATGAAACTGTAAGAAGTTAAACACAATCAGGTTTAAAGAGATAATGATGAAAATGAAAATCTGAAATCCTTGCCAGTAGAGTAAACCTAGTCTGGGAAGATGAATTCAATATTTCCTGCAAACAAACAGTAGTTTCTAAAATTAGAAAGCACAGATATGAAAGGCAAAAAGTTTCAGAGGATCGTGATGGCGATGGTCAAAAGTAGGATTTGTGTGTGTGTGTGTGTGTGTGTGTGTGTGAATGTGTGACTCTGTGGAATTGCAGACGAGGACCTGCAGCCCCTCAGGTAACAGATTTTATTAAACTGACCGAACTTAATTTAGCACATTCTTAATGAAATATACATGTGCTCACTTTTCAGACATAATCTGTATGAAAGTACTTTGTGAAACACTAACCCAGTATATCTTCAAGTGTATTTCAAAGAATCAAAGACCTGGGAGATACTTAATGAAAAATCAAACTGCTATTTCACACTGTTTCTCTCTTAGATATTCACAATGTTCGTGAATCTATTAAAGGCTCTGAGAAGTCCTGCAATAATATCACTTGTTATTTATCCGCAATCATTATTTCCCAAATTTACCTGCGCTCAGAAGCCATTTTTATGTGTCACTATCTGAGGAGAGTGACATTAGAAAATTGTCAGGTGTAATCAATATGCTATTGGAAGATTTTCGAAAGACGTATTTTTCCTGAATATCTTCAGGTGTCCAACCCTAAGGGTCCTCAAAGGCAGTGGTCATCAATCTTTTTGGCACCAGGGACCAGTGCTCCTATGAGAATCTAATGCCTGAGGATCTGAGGCGGTGCTGAGGCGGTGATGCTAGCGCCGGGTAGCGGCTGCAAATACAGATGAAGTTTGCTCTTTTGCCAGCCCACCGTTCACCTCCTGCTGTGCAGCCCCATTCCTAACAGGCCACAGACCAGGTACTGGTCTGCAGCCCGGGGTTTGGGGAACCCTGCTCAAGGGGATCCTCTCAGGCTTCTTCCTGTGACTTTCTATCTATATGAGTTATGTTAGTTCAAGGATCCCTCAGCTTCAGGGAAAGCAAAGATTAACTGCATTATTATTCAAATGCAAGTCACCCACTGTCACCTCCCTGCATCAGATGGACCCTTCCACTGTGGCCTTCCTTGGCTCAGGATGCTGCCTTGCACGCTTCTTTAATTGCTTCACCCCCTCACATCCTACCCTGCATTTTTATCAGGGCAAATATTAGCAGGAAGGGCAGTCTTGTGGATGAAGGAGGAAAGTTTAGAGCAAGTGCCTGCTTTTAAGGAGAGCAGCCTTAGCAAAAAAAAAATTGTTACAAATTAGCTACAATATCGGGTTCTCAATTCTTTCCTGATTTCTTCAGGTGCTTGCACTTGGCTCTCCAAAAGCTTTCAAACTTTATTTTCCCTTCTTTGATTGTGCTGGTAGAAAGATGGAATTCTAAAGGAAATGCATCATAAAATTTATATTTGAGCAGTCTTATCAGCATTGGACATGCATAATCTTTCCTTGCAAAGTTTTGCTATGAAATTGCACACAAATTTGTTTCTAAAAAAGAGAGACAGAGACAGAGGAAACCCTCTATGTTTCTGTGGTGTTTGATGTCTATTTATGTTTCTTAAAGATAAAGCATTTATTCTATGCATGATTTGAATTTTATGCATCTCTTCTCTTTGCCCTAACGGAAGTGAATTCTTATTGCATAGTCAAATTTCACACTCAATTTATTCTGCAGAGTAACTCCCTTCCTCCAGATGGGACTATAAACCAGTAGAAAGAAGTTTTTTAAGTGTCCCTAATTGAATATATGGGATCTACTTCTGAAATTAAATCAAAAGCTCAGAGAAAAGTAGAGACACCATTGGTGGAGGACACTAATATCCGTAAAATAATACAAATTTGTTGGCTCCAGGACGGGTTGGTAACCTTTGAGACTCTGATTCACCAAGTCACAGAAAGGGCAGCATATGAGGGGAACAGAGGAGACAGAGTGGCTCATGGAGTGAAAAAGATATCTCCAGCTTCTTCTGAAAGTTACTAGAGATCAACGAGAGGGACTTCTAATGGTCTAGCAAAATGAAAAGGGAGAAGACTACAAAGGCATAGAGAGAAGGATAGATTGAGAGAGAAGAATTAGTTGCATCAGGCCCACTATTTATCAAGGATCTGATAGTGTGGAAAAAAAACTTCTCTGCCTAATGTGCATGTGTGTGTGTGTGTGCACGTGCGTGCACGCTTCCCACAAAGCATCTGTGGATGACGCTGTATGTAAGAACAATGGATATCTGCCAGGGGACCTGAAGTAACAGTAACAATAATAATACCACCTCATAACATTTGTTGAGTGCTTACTATAGATCAGGGAACGTGCTAAGCCCTTTGCACGTTTGACTTAATTCTCACAGAGACCTGTGAGGCCAGAACCCTGTCTTTTGTGTTCACAGTCACATAAAAGGTGTTAAATAAATATCTATTGAATTAATTAAACATGACTTTGATGTGGTTGCCATTGTTTTTCATATATATATATATGAAAAACATATTATATATATATGAAAACTGAGTCTCAGAGAGCCTTCAAGAAATTAGGAAGCACACAGGTAGTAGTTGAGAGGCTGGCTGGCACCCAGGACGGCCTGTGCCTGTTTTATTTAGGCAAAGTGGGACAGGAACATGCACACCTTGCAAAGTGTGCAAGGGGTAGGGCCTTGGGATTTGCAGCCATGTCTATAGGTACAGTGCAAAACCAGAGGAGAGAAAAGAGAAGGGTTATAATACAAAGAGCCACCTAGTTTGAGCTTGAAGTCCAGTACTACTTACTGTGCGATTAATTAACCTCTTTGCTGAACTCAGTTTCTTGATCTGTAAAGTGGGTGAATTGAAGTATATCTTATTCAATTGTGAAAGTTAGAGATTGTGGAGACAAAGTGGTATTTAAGTGTTCAAAACTGGCAAATATTATTATTTATAATAAAATTTATAATAAAATAAATATCTTTTTATTTATAATAAAAATAGCAAAACCAGTTGCCTAGAGTTTGTTGGGTGACATTTCATTGAATAACCACGTGAAAATAAGAACCACTTGGGACCTTGGTTTTTTCATCAGTTTAAATACTGAGTTGAACTATGAATGGTTTCTAGGATCTCTTCTTTATGTAAACTATGCTGCTCGCTCCTCTCAACATAATAGTTAATAGTGCAGGTGCTCCAATCAGGCTTCCCAAGTTCAAATTCTTGCTCAGCCACTTACAAGTTGTGAGATCTTGAGCATGTCACTTAACCTGTTAAGGGCCTTTGTTTCTAGTTTTTATTATGCAAATAATAACCTAATCATCTCAGTTTTTACCTCCCTAATACATGATTAACAACAGTAACTACTGGATACAGTTGTGAGCAACAAATAAGTTAATATACTTACAGCAAAGTTTGCCCAACAAATGTTTGCGATGATGATAAAGATAGTAGTGACAAGGATGATGATGGTCCTTCATCTGCCAGTTTTTGGAGTTTGAAATTCTCATCACATAACTAAGTCAAGTTTGGCTTGGCAGATATGAGGCATCCAGAAATATGAAGCACAGAATTTGGAAAAAATGAGCATGAAAGTATGGAGCAGGAAAAAGCAACCCTGGAACTTTTATTTAGTCATTAAATAAAGAAGATTTCTAAAATTTATGGTTCTGATAAAAAAAAAATACCCTAAGGCAATGTAGGCCCGGGACCCTGATGAGGGGGGCAGTTGGTTTCTGGGGTGAGAGATGCTCTGAAAGGGAAGTGGTATATTAAAAGGGGGAGGGGAACAGTGTTGGCTCTTCACAAATAGATCTCTCTTGCATGTGAGATATGCAACTTTCGCTCCCCAAAAAAGATCTTAGGTATCTTTTCATACAATGGTCTCAATGGACCATTTACCTAGACAGCCTTTACAGTAAATGCTATGGACTGAATTGTGTCTCTCCAAAATTCCTATGCTGAAGCTCTAATCCCTAATGTGACTATATTTGGAGTTAAGTCCTCTAAAGAGATACTTAAGGTTAAATGAGGTCATAAAAGTTGGGCCCTGATCCAACAGCACCAATGTCCTTATAAAGAAAGGAAGAGACACCAGAAATGTGTGTACGCATGGAAGACAGACCATGTGAGGACACAGGAAGAAGGTGACCACCAGTAAGCCAGGGAGAGAAGCCTCGGGAGGAACCCACCCTGCTGATGCCCTGATCTTGAACTTCCAGCCTCCAGAATTGTGAGGAAAAAAAGTTCTGTTATTTGAGCCCCCCAGTCTGCGGGATCTTGTTATGGCAGGCCTAGCAAACTAATGCAGTAGCTCTAAAAACTTACAGACTTAGGAGTGTGCCTCTGCTTAACTGCTGAAGAAGAAGAAAGAGAAAAAGGAGACGTTGTAGGAGGAGATAAAGAGAAGGAGGAAAAGGAAGAGGCACAGGAGGAGGAGGAGGAGAAGAACGCTCCTTAGCATCCACGCTGGAGCATGACACCAAGTCATCACTGCTGAGAAACCTTCCCACGATCCTCCTCTGAGATGGTGTCTGCTCACCACAGGGCTCGTACCCACGAGTGGGGCCCTGTGACCCTCCCTTCTGCATACACACTAAACCCGCGAGGATTTGTCACCCAGTAGCCTTCGTGGCCATTGCATTCATCAAAGTTGAGCCCAAAGCAAAACGATACTTTAAATGACATCACCTCTACTCTAAATAGAAGAATAGAATGGAAGCTTAGCTATCTGTAAAAATTTCATTGTTTAAAGATAATAGTACAATGAAGCAAAATCTCAGAGAAGCTGTCTACCTGTTATACTGTGACAATGAGTGAAGAATTAAAGTAGCTAAGAACTGGATATTTTTAAGACGAATACACATACGAAAAAGTAAAGTATTGTTTTTCCACTTCCACTCAATTGTTTTCATCATCTCCACTTCCCCTCCAGCTCTGAAGGCTAACATGGTGCCTTTCTGCTGATAGTAAAGGTAAAAAATATTTTGAGACATGTCTATATTATGAGACCCTAATATATTCTCATCACGATTTATATTAAATTTGTATTAGTTTCTCTTCTTTTCATATGCAAAGGGTGACGAACTAAGTTTAAAAAAAACTACTACTATGTTGTACAAGGGAAGAACCACATCAAAATGACATTATTTTCAATTGGCATTTATAGAAAGACTCTGTTCAGATAGATACCAGTGGGCATCTTAAGCAACGCACCCCACCACTTCGCCCCTGCCCCAGCCTCTAAGCATCCAATTTGCATCCAATTTTGCTTACTTACCAGCTCTAAACTCCAGTGTTACTTTGAACCGACTCCAACCTGAACAGGGGAGGACCATTTGAAAGGAAGTTATGTATTTAAAAGTAAAACACTTGCCTGTTGAGGTCACCTAACCGTCCTACTCCATTCTGTTCGAATTTACTGGCTAGAGACTACTTTAATTCATTTTATAGCAGAATAGTTAGATTATGCTCCATTTATTATAAACATTTGGTTTGCATAGAGGATTTGCTATGTTTTATTAATCCATCACATAGTCTTTCTAAAAATGTGATGAATGAGGTAGCATAAAATGTCATTCTTTATACACTTTAGGTGGTTTGGCAATTAATGCATTGAGCCTTTGCAGCGATTCTGAATCAAGGGCTGTTTTCTGATATGGATCCATCTTGCCCACATCATCTACGGAATTACGGAACATATGATAAATCCAAGCATTTGACAGAGCTATTTCTATCAGGTTATAACCCTATTTGATAAACTCGAATCAGCAGCAAAACTATAACAGATTAATGAAAACCCATTAGAAAGTGTACCATGACATTTCATTTCTGGGGAATTACAGCTAAGATACATTCTAAAACATTCAGAACAAATGGGGCAAGCTTTTTAGGAGTATATTTTATTTAAAGTGACTAGAAAAAAGGAAAAACGTCACAGAATTCTATGTTCACCACATCATGTCCAAGAAGCTGAAACAGGAACAAAATTAAATGAAATGTGTTTTCTCAGATGAACAAAAGCTTCTTCAATTATAAAAGAGTAAACTGATAATAGAATCCCAGAGACAAAGAAGTAATATGAACACATGGCTCACCGCTTACCATATACAACGTGGAAACGAGTTACACCTTATTAC
>NW_006441953.1:19518947-19525351 GCF_000325575.1 Pteropus alecto | reverse complement strand
AAGAGACAGAAAATGGAAAAAAAATAAAGATGCACATTTTACTACACTTAGCCCACATTACCTTCAAAGAATAATTTCATGTCTAAAAATAGTTTAACCCAATAATGTAGCAAAAATTCTGGCTTATATATAATTGTTGAAGAATGTTAGCAACATTTTTTTAAGAAGATAAAATTGTCATATTCAGATGCTGACCTTTTACCATGTACTATGAAACCATTAATAAAAATTTATTTTAACACCAACAAGCCCATGATGCTTTGAAATATCAATTTTAAAGGATACTGTCTCCCGTATCCTTTATTGTAAATGTTACACAGACAAAGGCAGAAACCAAAAATCAATTTTTAATATATTTCTTCCCACCACAGGGCATGAGAAACATTAACGGTTTCTGCATCTACATGGTTACAATTATTAGCTTTGCCTTTCTAATGCAGTGCTCATTAAGTATGCTTGGCTTAGGGTTTGGGGGAGGGAGGTGCTCTTCTTAAGGTTTTTCTGGAGGAAAGTTAATAAGCGATAATCCAGAATCTTGAGAGTCGTGCCGTTACTTGCTTCCCCCATCCAACATCCTGATATTTACATGATCACTTACACAGAAGCAGCAGAACAACTTAAAACTTAATGATCCCAATTCACAACCCTGCAGGGGGGACAAGAAACTGCTATAAACCTATTGAGGGATGTTGCCTTGGGTCCTTGCTATACAGGGAGAGAAAATAACCAGTCCAATGGTTTTGCTTCACCTCTATTCAGATAGACTCAGATGCGCTTTGTACCTCTTCAGTCCCTATATCCAATGCCTTTTAGGACTGAAGCTAAGGACAGGTGTGGTGGGCATCACCTCTCCCACCTACTCATACTGCTCGATCTCTCTGGAGAGCGACTTCTCTCTCTATGGGCTGTCTTACTGGGATTGTTAAACAGGGTGCATGGCTCTCTCTTAGCTTTAGGGTAAACACAAGCATCAGCCCATTGAAAAGACTGCTTTATAATTCCTGGTGTTTGGAGTCCCAGGAATGCTCAAGAATGCTACTTTGCTAAAACCTGGCGCTTCGGGTTTTCTTTCCTCTGATTCAGCAGTCAGCTACTCCGTAGCCTTTCTTCTTTGTTGTAATTAATTTAGCCAGTGACACTTCTTGTGGCTTGAGTTCAAACTACCACCAGCCAGCAGAAAATGGGAGCTTGATCTTTATTTTCCTCCAAACTCATATTCGCTGGCGCCATTTATCTGTTCAAATATGTTCAGAAGCTCCGCCTTCCCTACGGTTTAAAAATCCTCATTCCTCTGCAAGGCATTCGAGGCTCTGGCCAACTGGTCCTACTCTGTCCATCTAAACTAAATCCCACTTCCCACAACAAGGAGTGTGCTGCTTGACTGAATTCGTTTTCCTTGCTGAACACTCTTTTCTGAGCGTGTACATGCTGTCTTGCTCATTCCACTTAACGAATCCCTGAATCTTTATCAGCAGTGATTCCTAGTTGAAAACAACAGAAGCCATTTGTGCCAGCTTAAGCTGGAAAAAAAGAATTATCAAAGGATATAAAGTACCTCTCAGAAACTCCAAGAGCATCAGGCCAGAGGCTACGCAACCAAAGCAATAATATCCCAGGCCCGCTCAGTGGGACCCAAGGCATTTGAGACAGGCCACAGACTCCCTGCCGCCCAGGACAGAGGCGGGCGTGGGAGCTTCTCTGCTATCTCTGATAGCAGGTTCTAGGTGGAGCTACTCCTTCTCACAGTTTGTTTCCAAAACTGAAATCCCATATGAGTGCAGAACTTAGATCACACGCCTGCTCCTTAGAATCAAAGAATCCAGGAAACAAGTTACCATCTTCTGCCTTCAGGGAGGCACAGATGCATATGGTGCTGGATGACCATGAACTTGACAAATATCCACTAGATTAGTCCTATGGCCCTACCTCTTCCATAAGACCTTCTTCAAGCTTTCTGATATGTGATATTCTCCCTTGTCTCTAAACTCCTTTTATCTCATTATCTATATCACAAATGTTCAACTTGAGTAGCACATTTAAACTACATTATGATTTGCACACACATATCCCTTTTAATCTTCCCAAATCTGCCAGTTGGGTATCCCTAGTGATCCCATCTTATAGGCAGTAAAATTTTGGTGAAGATGAATAACTTGCCAAGCTTCCTACTTAAAACACTCTACACATCATCCTCAGTAAATACACCATGAGGGCGGAAGTCAGGAACCGGCGTTCCTTGAATGTCCATTTTCCCAAGTTGCTGGCCTCATACTTAGAAAAATATAAACAATTTTGCATGTGTGTTCTCTTCTTTTGAACTTATAGGACAAAGCTAACAGCACACCAACCGTGGGACATTACATTTCCAAGGAAGAGCAGGAGGAAAAGTTTCAAGGATACTTTTGTTATAGAAATTTCCCCTCTGAGTCTCTTAGAGCCACTCAAGCCCATTGGGAAGCTTGAGAGAAATTAGGTACGAGCTAGAAAAGGAACGTTTCTGGAAAAAGACATCAGTATCAATTATCAAAGAGGTGCCTGGAGGAGGAAGGGAGTTTTGCAGCACGGAAAGAGAGAGGATAGTTCTAAACTCTTCAAAGGAAAGTCAACAGCCAGCAACCAAGGACCTGAGTGCACATTTTAAGCTTTGTAATTTCTCCACATGCATACGATTTTTAAAAAATATATTATTATTACTATTCTGTTTGTTTAGGTTTTGCTTTGTTTTTGTATTGTTTTGTTTTGCTTTGGTTTGTTTGATCACCAAGTGACCAGCAGTGACCTTTTTCTTTGAGGCCACAAGGAATGGAAAGCTGAAGAAATGCTGGGATCAGTGGGTAGAGAAAGCTCAGGGATAGGATGAGGGTGACTGATTTAAAGAAGAGGAAAGTCGAAGTCGTCATAGGACAAGTGGGCTCTGAGGCAAGAAAGAAAATGTAAGCCCAAGATAGAGGCTGAGAATTAACCAGACAAAGAGAGAGAGGTCTACACTTAAACACATCATGAGAATGATGCCTATTCATCTCATATTTCCTCAAACACTGGAAATACACCCACTTCCACCCTAAGTAAAAGATGTTCCTGAGAATCTCCTCAGAGTGTACCCTCTCCCCATACTATGGGTTATAATAGGAGTAAAGAGACAGATTTACTGCTATAACAAAGTCCTCAAACTAACAGTGGATGAAACAAGATAAGAATCTGTTTCACATAGCAGTTCAAATAATGTGCAGTTCTAGACTGAAATGCTAGGTCCATTGTGGGTACTCAGCCTGAATGTTTTGTACTCAACCATCCTCGATACACTGCTTCCAACTGGCGATCTAGAGAGCTGCTCCAGCTCCTGCCATCACAACAGCATTCCAGCCAGTGAGAAGAGGAACAAGGTCATGTAATAGGCAAGCTCCTTCCTTTTATGAGTTGGGCCTGGAGGTTGAAAACGGCATGCTCACTTACATCACATTGACTTATCGACTAGAATTGTCACATGGCCACACCCCACTACAAAAAAGCCAAGAAAATGTAGTCTGTAACTGGACAGGCAGGAGCTCAGCTAGAATTCAGAGCTACTATACTATGAAGGAAGGAAGAAATGATAAGTATAGAGGGACAACCAGCAGTGTTTGCCAAAAAGTCTAAAAATAAAAAAGACCTGAGATGAAATCCTGGCAATGTCATTGACTAGCCGCTTAACCTTAAACAAGTTACTTATCCTGGTTAAATCTGTTTTCTCTTCTATAAAATGAGAATAAAACATCTGCCATACAGAATTGTGAAGATTCACTGGGATAATGCATGTAAAGTAGTTGACCCATAGAATAGGCAGTTGATGACAATTATTAATACTTTATTGTTATTATTTTTAACAGGGGTTGGCAAACTATAGCTTGAGGGCCAAATCTAGCCTGCCATCTGTTTTTGTAAATAAAGTTTTATTGGAGCACAGCCATGACCATTTGTTTACATGTTGTCTGTGGCTGCTTTCACGCTACACAGGCAGAGTTGGGGAGTCGAGACAGAAACCGTATGGCTTGCAAAACCAAAAATATTTACTCTCTAGTTCTTTTTTAGAAAAAAAGTTTGCCAACCCTTGATGTATAAAGTGAAAAAAAATCTTTCTTTTGCTGAGTCACATATGTTCTGTTTCTTTAGTTGCAAATAAGTCACGATACTACTTCAAAGCATTATTGTAAAAACTAAAAGAAATAAATTACGTAAAGCACCTAGCACAGAGCCAAGCACATAGCAAACACTCTATAACCTTCGGTCCTATCTTATTTTCCTTGATGTATGGTGATCATGGGTCCCACCAGAAGACTACTAAATGCATGCAAGACGTCGTTAGACAAAATCAAGTCTCTCACTTTGATGTGCTCATGTATTAAGCTCAGATGCATGGCCTTTAAAACTTTGGCACAACCACCCAGGGCAGCAATACCTCATGCTAGTTATGCCAGGGATAGCTGTGTGCACCTTTAATGATTATCTGAAGTGCAAAGAGAAAAAATAGAGCCCGCATACACATAAAGAAGTTCTTATCTAAATGTGGCCAATAGATATACATAAAGCTTTGAATGAGAAGATCCAAAATCTAAGCCAAGAATTTCTAGAAATATAGAATGTGAAAGACAATGAAATAATGCTAGGCCCCTAGAAATATTTATTAAATGCAAAGAGGAAAGAAGAGAGGGAGAGGGGAAGGGAGAAGGGGAGGAAGGGAGATTTTAGTGGCTCACCAATGTTCTTACAGTAAAGAAGATTCTTAATTGGCCCATCCTGTCTCCTTCCTGGCTCATCACCCACCACCAGTCCCCCTCATCTGCTGCGCTCCAACCATATTGCTCTTCTTGAAGTTTCTTAAAATTGTCCATATTCCTCCTTCCTTTATCAGAACGTTTGTGCATTCTGCTCTATCTAGCTAAAATAGTATTCTTTTACCTTTTTGATTGTACACTTCTATTAACAAAAATGTTTTAGCACCCACTCAAATACATGAATATTTAGTCATTCACAAATTATATATGTATGCACGCATATATAATGTGAATATATATACATATCCACATTGGATATGTATATTCTGGTCTAAAAATGCCAAAAATAAAAATTTAAAGGCTGGATAAAAAGGCGTTACAAAGCTATTTTTGGTATTTTCCCACACTCTCTGGACATGCACACCTGAGTTTTTCTCCTGAGCCTCCCCCCGTGACTCATTGTACATCAGGTCTTATCTCCAAGGTCACCTCCCCAGAGAAACTTTCACACCAGGAGTGTATTGTTCTTCTTTGTTCTTATAACTCTTTTTACTTCTCCTTCATGGTACTTACTGCAGTTTAAACTACATGCTCGTTTGTAATTATGCAATGAATGTCTTTCTCCCTCTCTCCCTGCCAACTGAACCCATCATCAATTCTATCATCTATTCAAATGTCTGTTCTAGCCTCTCATGAGAGCAGAGATCGTGTCTGTTTTAGTTACCAGGGTGTCCTTATCATTTGTGCCTTGACACATTGTAGGTCTTACTAAATATTGATTACACGAATACATAAAACTATTCTACAAAATAAATAAATGCTTTTTTAAAAAAAAAGCCTTAGAATGGATAAATTTAGAAAATAAGAAATGCCTTATCAAGAAAGTAGCTGATAAGATACAGCCAGGTGAATAATCACATATCACTTTCCAAGGGCATCTTCATTTTTCAAAAAGCTTTTTCTATCTATAATCATCAGATTCTCCCAACACCTCTTCAAGTAGATGAGGTCAGAGATTTTTATCCCCATTTTACAGATGAGGGAACTGAAACTCAGAGAGTTAGAATGATTTTCCTAAAGCCATACAGCTGGTTGGTAACGGAAAAAGAACTGGCTTCCTGGTCCCTCACACTGCTCACTGTCAGGGGGGATGTGGCCATCAGGCCCAGGCAGAGGGAGAATCTTGATGCCCTCAGGAAGATACGAATTAGAGCTGTCAGAAGAACTCACTATATGCAGTGCTATAGAACACTGACAAACATTTCAGAATGGCCAGAAGACAGAAATGGAAATAATTAAAGCCCTGGGAATTAAAACAGAAAGATTACAGGGCTACAGTGAAAGTTGAGAGGACAGAAACTGAGAGGTGAGTTACTAACAGCCTTCGAGTCCATCAATGTTCATTACATGGCAGTTTGGTTGCCAGCTGCTCTTCAGCTCCAAAGATTACGAAACAAATAGGAGAGAGTTTTAAATGATATGAGGACACCGTCTCCATTCACAACATGATTAGGTGAGCATAACGGTTGTTAGACTGTAGAATTCACTCACGGTATGGTACCTAGTTCCCTGCTGATGAAGAGCAGGAGGGCTGGCCAAACAGTGTGTCCATTCTGAAGGGAAGTCAACGGAAGAGGCAAGGTGTACTGGTTC
>NW_006441953.1:19508532-19518859 GCF_000325575.1 Pteropus alecto | reverse complement strand
GACAATTCCTGAACTATAGACATTGATGCTTAGTCTTTTTAGAAAAAAAATATTTTGGTTAAATTGACAGGCTCAGGAAGCAGAGGTCAATGCTTATCTGGTAAGTATGGTGATTCTGACCAATTACTTATCTCAGTTAAAAGTGTTTTCGAATTTCAGAGTGAATTTTAAAAATCTAAATATAAAATCACACGCAAATCATAATTTTCAAGGGATTACAGAGGGAATACGAGGACATTTAGATGTTGCTATATTATCATCAAGTTAAGGAACAACAAAAAAATTACAATGGCCCTTTATTGGGTCTATTTCTCATGAAAGCCAATCATGCCAAAAGCATGTTATATATCACATCTCAACCAATTTTGAATGAGGAAACAAAGATAGAAAATGATAAACTAACAGAATGTTGGTCAAGAAATCAGAATACCTGCCCTTCCAGCCTTAGTTCTGAGACTAACCCCCAAGTAAACACTAACGTTCTCAGCCATATAACCTTGGACAATGACCTTCACCTCTCTAGACCTCAGTTTCCTTGTCTGTAAAATGAGGACTTGATTTGGCACTGCCCGAGGCCTTTTCCAGTTCTAAAACAGCCTGACTCTAGCTTTAAATCTCTGAAGAGTTATTAAAGGTAAGTTTTGTACTGAGGGCCTCTTTATGTCTATCTGAAAATTGAAGAATTTCTAGTAAACATTTGGAAAGTAAAGTGTTCACTGGGATGCATCTCAGTGTTAATCGAAATGCCTGAAGGCAAGGTAAAAAAGTCTAAAATATTTACCTACACTTAATAAAGATTAGCTAGGGAAAAACAGAAAGATTTTACCTTACTTTGTGGTTCACGGCATCCTTTATCAATTAAACTTAAATGAAATGACATTTTGACACAGATTCCCAAATTAAAATGATTTGTATATGACTCCAAGTTGCATTCAGTTAAAAGTAATAGTTAATAAGACTCTACTTGTAAGGGAAACGGAGAAGTGTTTACCAAGTGAACAGAGAGCTGAATAGCTTCTCAACAAATCAGAGCAACTGAATTTCTCTTCAGGAGGCAGGGCCAGCGCTTACAGGAAAAACCTACAGAAGCCTAGACTACATTAGGCATTTTGATAATCATAATCTCATTTCATTGTATCAGGCACACAATAACACTTGGCTGTATCGTCTGCATTTTATAGATGAAGAAACCGAAGCTGAGAAGAGGCAAATTTGCCTCACGTCACATAGCCCAGTATCCAGAAAACAGAAAATTCAAACTCAGGCATGCCGGTTCTCTCCATCACACTAACATCGCCAATCTAGAGTACATTAGTAAACCATGAATCATGCTGACCCTCCATGTTAAGTAAGTGGCATGTTCAGAGAGGGCATCAGAAAGAAATGCACAAATGCATATTAAACATAGGATGTAATCGCTCTTTCTCATCTTCAAATTCTCCTATGTCACTTAGCAATTACAGGTTGTTAAAGAGTGTTTCATTAGTTATTTTACTACCAAGAAGAGCATAGAACTTGTAAAAGCAAACCTCAAGGAATCTAGGGCTACTGTGAACTCTAAAGTCCCATAACACTCCTTAGGGAATGCCTTTGTGGATCTTTGATGATGCAAAACGGAATCTTCCTTATGGTACTCCACGTGGCAGAAATATCAGACCAAAGGCACGGAATCACAAATCACCTGTTGAAAGCACTGATAAAAATATTGACTTTGTCCACTTCTCTCCCTTTCTGGTAGGTCTGCATTTAAGCCACGGATGACACACACACAATACCCTCCAAATATAAAGGACTGCAAAAAGTGATTTTATTGTAGTGGAATTTCTTCCACCATAGACTCTAACCTTTGCCTGTTTAGTAACACTCATTCCTCACTACTCCACCCTCCCAAATACTACACTGTAGACTTCCAGAACTACATTGGGTTCTCGAAGCCCATCAGGCTCATACCTCTGAGCCTTAGCAGACGCTGTTCACTCAGCCCACACTACCCTACATTCCTCTCCCGCCTAATTAATTCTCTTCCCACAGGTGTTAGTGTGTCGCTGCTTCCCAACCCCCACGCCCATGAGAGGAGCCTGTCCGCTGCATTCCCAGAGCATCTCATCACCTCTGTGTTTTCGCACATACCACCTGTTCCTTGTCTACTTCCCCGCTCAGCTGCACACTATGAGAGTGAAACGTTAGTTTGTTTACCATCATCGGCTCACTCCTAGCATATCATACGTTATCTATAAATACATGTTAAATAAATGAGAATGAATAACTCCGCTGTTAGATGTTAGAAATATCCAAATGCAAAAGCTATCCTTGAACAGACATACCTTTGAAAGACAAATTTGTTAGAAACTGAGTGCACTAAAGATTAATAACTTTCTTGCTCTCTTAAGAATTTAGAATATAGTTATGTTTTATATTAGTAGAAATCATCCCAATAGTATATATGAGTTTACTGCTCTTTATAGAAAAAATTAAAGAGTATGTCTAAATGAATATGTATGTACATACATATTCTACATATATTTATGCATAATAGATATTATATATAACACATAAACGATCTTTAACCATAAAAATAATTTACATTACAAGTTTACGTGTTTGTATATGTGTATAAATCAGTACACTAATTCCTTGACCTCTAGGGAACAAATCTTACATTTGAACATTTCCTGATGCACACACGGTTATGCAGAAATTCAAAGCTGGAAAGGTTGCCAGCAAGTATATATTTATCAAAGTGATTCTAATGTCTCCGTCATTACAAGATCTAATACCTTCTAAACTTTCAGATTAATGGCTTTAGAATTTGGGGTGGAGTTTTCTTTTAATAATGCAATTTCAATCCTCTGTTAACAAGAGGTCATGTCAATAATTAATGGTTTCTGTAGCAGTTTCACACTGCCTCACTTCCTTGACAGATTTTTTAAATGTATGCTTTGTCTTCATAACGAAGTGCAAGTGGGTGAGGGAAGAGAAAAGTGTAGCATGAGGCATGTGGGCTTTACATTTTTAACTTGTGCTCTAAAGTGTTCTTATATATTATCCCATTAGACAGGCACCACAATCCTGCAAAGAAATCGGGTGGAGAGGAAGAGAGACAGGCAAGAAAGGTGAAAGACTCTATTCTATATGTTTTATAGAATCATAGAAATCAAAATGTGGAACAGTTATAAAATTTATGGAAGGACATGAACTCCAGAAGAATAAGGACACTGTCTGCTGCTCTTTTTCATTGCTTGTTTTCCCCCTAGCACGGTAGTTGCTCAATATTTAGTGAATTAAATAATGTGTAGGTGAATGAGAAAATAAATACTAAAGTTTTCTGCAAGAATAGGACCTGAACTCGAATTTCCTGACTCTCTGTCTCATGAACTCCCTAATATATAACATCTTTTGTTTTCAGACTATTCCTGGATGAGATTAAAAATGAGTTAAAGGAAAATAATTATGCGTATTAAAAAGATGGTTAATAAGTTTTATCCCCACCTCAAAAGGCAAAAACTTGAAGACTTTTTAAAATTACCTTCCTTAAATAATCTGTCTCTACGTTAATGCTCACCTCTAATATACACATATCATTGATAATAATAACAAAAAAGTATTGAGCCTCCTTCCCGATAATTTGCTAAGTACGCTGAATACACAGAACACCACCAACAATAGTAAATTGCGTTATATGAACATTGCATTCAGTAGAAGTGTACCCTAGATTGTAGTAAGCAGAACTAATACACATTAGGATAGATCATTTCCCTATAGTAATTACTAGGATACCGCATTATCCATAAGAAAACTGCCACAGGCTTTCAAGAAACGTAAGGAACAACATCCATCTCCTGTTTCATGCAGTCAGACCTCTGCTGGTCTCTCTAAAGAGCAAGTTCTCACTGAGAAACACACTCGGCATTTCCTGATCACTCGAGAATCGAGTTACTGCGGCCAGCTCCAGCTCAGAGGGGCACAGCAGGGCACCGACACGTAGGGCTTCTGCAGCCATCACTAACTCACAGACGATCCACAGAAAGGCAAGAGCACTGAGGACTGAGGCACAAATTTTAATCAAAGCACGACCACCTGACAAGTAAAAATCAAGTCAAGTAGGAGAGGGAAAGAAGCATCACCATCTGATACAGAAATTTACATCTGTTGCTAAAGCTGCTCACCAAAATGCTAAAATAAAATAAAAGTATCTAACCATCTCACCCTGAGAGAGTCTGGCAGCTGCAATCAAAGCATCCTTATAAGTAGGAGACTTGTTTAAATTTAGTTTTCACATATCCATTTAAAATGAGAAATAAAGAGCTCTCCACCATCATCTCGGTGATCAGGAGGGACACATCTTTCCGAGCCCAATCCCCAAAGGTCAGTCACAAACAACAGGGCCATTTCACTTTCTGGATATGAGGGTCATTCCCCCAGAGACCCAATAAGAGAGATGGGCAGGCAGATGGTCTGGTCATTTTGATGAGAAGAAATATAAGACTACAATGAAAGTGCTATGAAATTAGGAACTACGTCTTCTCCACCTTTGTAACCCCCAGTGCCAAGCACAATGCTGCTTGATAAATATTTGTTGGACGAATCGAGCAATTGGTTAATCCAGAAGTAACAACAATTAATTTGGCAAGAGAATCATCAGACCCTGAGAAAGTGCTCAGACAAATCCCAGCTCTGCTGCTTTCTCTTCATTTCTGGGGGCTTCTCCACTCGGAACCCATCTAGGAATCGCATCTGCAGAGAGGTTCGAAGAGAGTGTTAAAGGGAAATCAGGGTGTCGGAGGCAGTGGCATGCATGAGCCCACCGTGGGCCGAATCCCGCTCTGTGACCTGAACCCACATCATCTGTGCTTATGTCCCAACAACCCTGCAAAGTTATTTTTAAGAGCTCCATTTGACCAGTGAAAAAACTGAGACTCGGGCAGCTTAAATCAGTTGCTCAAAACTTTCCACTGACAAAAGGCAGAGTAGAAATGTGAACGGGGGCTTCTGAACCCATCATCAAATTCTCTCTTCTACGCCCCAGGCATTTCAGCAGCTACACGAAAAAATTAACATGTAAGAAAGGTCAAAAGCTAAGAAGTAAAGAAAAAGAAATGGAAAAAAAGAAGAGAAAGAAAAACATAGCAAGAAATCTTAGCCGAGGAATGCTACCACATTGGAGCACAAAATCATTGGTGGTGAGTTTCCTCGAATCTAGCAAGTTCCCTCTATCCCATACGAGGCAAGATCTCAGTATCACAGAATAAAACGTTTTCCAGCCACTGCATTTTGGAAGGCATTTACCATGGTATCCTTTTTATAACATGCATTGAACAATAAAATAAATGATTCTTACATCGACTATCACTTGGTGATTTCTTTTCCCTCCCTACAAGTCCTTAGGAAGGGAAGTTTCAATCATATTTCTTTGTGTCTATCACAGGAAAACCAGAACTTTCATAGGAACTCCATTTATGCCACTGTGCTACTACATAGGGCAGGTATGCACCTGATTGTATTACTATTAATATTATGATTATCATCAGGTAATAGTATTACTATTATGTTCCATTTGTATTGTGAGGCAGGCATTGTTCTAAGCCCTGCATACATTATTTCATCTAATCCACATGTCAACCCTATAAAATAGGTATTATATGTTTCCATTCAAAAAAAAATCAAGAAACTGGGAGCCCAAGAGATTACATAACTTGCCTACTAAATTTGTACCCAGAAAAGGCAGAGTTGGGGTTTGAACTCAAGTCAGTTCGATACCAGGGCCCATCTTCTGAACCAGTGGTAAATGGAGGGTGCCTGGCTTTGTGACGCTTAATCATACTTTTTGACAAGCTGCATGTTCCCACTTTAAAAGAGTGATTGAAAGGCTTGATATACCCCATTAATTTTATACCCACTTGTATCAAAATCTCTTCAATTCCCTTCGCAGCTTTTCTGCTTCCATTTTAAACTCTTTTCCTTCCCACCACTGTTCTTGCCCTCTATGGGCACATATCAAAATAAAGTCTGCAGGCTCCTTCTATACACATCTTTCAAGATTTAAAGAGCCAATGAAAACACAGCCTCTATTTCAATTACACAATATTTAATTCACACAGCACTTTCTTTCTAAGAAATTCAAAGAGCCTTGGGTGCTTTTAATCAGATTCTCTTGGTACCTAAATCATTGCTTAAGTTTAATTGTGTCCCCTTTAGGTGACAAATTATCTTCATCCCCTAATCCTAGAATCTAAAGGGAATTGGCTCTACTCTGCCTTCCCTTAAAAAAACAAGGGTCACTAAAACAAAACAAAACAAACAAACAAACAAAACAAAGCTAAAGGCAAACTGTGTACATAGCAATAAAGAACAATTAATGAAAAGCTATACTCTATAGAAACTAGTAAAAATAACAATGGTGTTTAACAATTTAGTACATTCTCCCCGCCAGCTAACTTACCAAGAGCCTTACACAATTATTTATTCCTTTAAAACTGAATCACATCAGACACAAACTCATTGCAAAGGAGTAGATTTAACCCCTGCAACATACAGAGACTAGAACAAATGGGGACAGAGAAGACAGTTCCCTGGGCCAACAGAGCAGGAATAAAACACTGACTTCTCCGGATCCCCAGGCAGAAAATGTTTGCCAAGTTCCTCCACCAAGAAGTGATGGTCAAAAAATAAACTCACATTTACAGGAGTATATTTGAAATTGACCACCCTCTGCCTGTTTTAGCAGCTTATGTATTCTGTTCATAGTTTACCTCTATGAGCCAGGTATTAATGTCATCGGCCCCATTTTACAAATGCTGAAACTGAGGTTTGAAAGGGGTAAATAACTTGCCCAAGGACACAGAGCTCATCAGGGCTTGAGACAGAGTTTGGACCAAGCTCTCAAGTCTAAGCGCTTGACTACTAAGGTTAAAAAGCCCTCATGTCTGCTTGTTACCTATCTATGTGGGTACTGAAAAAAGTCAGCAAGCATTTAGTGGATAGAAGAAAGGAAATAATTTTTTTTCTCAACAGCAAGGCTAAGGTATAATGACTTCTTGAATGACTAGGATGCCATTCAGTACCCTTAAGAGTAATTTTCTCAGTGGCATCCTAAGGGCTTAAAATAACCCACTGGGTACTTTTTCCTTCCTAAAGACACTTCAGACTTTAAAAGATTAATATTAGTGTTTGGCAATTTCTCTTGAGAGTAGAAGTTTCCAGGTAATGTGCATTGGAGGTAAAATACCCAAGTCTGCTCATATGCCCAGGCCATGAGCTACTAATGAGCTGGAGATTAGGACCCTGGCCACGTCCTATCTGGGCGAACACTCTTCACGCTGCCACGCTGGCCCCTTCCCTTTGTCTCCGCCTAAACCTATCCCACCCCTGTCTATGGCATCCCTGTGTGTAGGCATTCACCAGTGAAAGGCTCCTGAGTAGATTTAAAATGTTCCAAAGCTCCAGGAGCCCAATGTTCTTTTGATCCTGCCTGGAAGATTCAGCAGAGAAACTTTAAAGTATATCAGTTGGAAAAGACTGCAAAAAAGGCTTTTTTGCTTTCTGGAGTGCATGTCTTCCAGGGGGTAGAGGAGAGAAGTAATCTGAAGAGAAGTCAGTCTTTCGACTAATAAAATAGGCTTACTTGATGGAAATAAACATTCACCCAGCTTGGGCAGAGAAGAGGAGAGAGAAAAAGACTACACCTGCTAAAGCCTCATAGCCATCATTTTCTAGGGCTGAAGACTACAGCAGGCACAACCTGGGCACATTCCTCACATCCAATCTATGCCTGACAACAATATGCGAGGTAGGTACTAGTAATTTCATTTATATACATGGAGGAAAGGAAAATGAGAGAACTTAATAAAACTTTTCCAAGGTCACAAAGATATTTAGTGATGCTTCCTGGTTCCCACCTCAAGTCTGTCCGATTTCAAAGCCCACATTGCTTCCAACACATCCCGATGCCTCAAAAACAGGAATCCAGCAGCCATCCAGACAGAAGGATGCCAGAGGCAGAAGGATGCATTAAAAAATAAATAAAATGCAAGAAAGAAAGAAGCCTAAAGGGTAAGGAAGGAAGTTTGTCAGGCTTTATAAGAAGGGCAGCCACAGAGAAGTCCTATCAGAAATGACAGTGACTAGACTCTACCAAGGAATGGATTTGGTCACTACAACATACACAGATGTAACATACAGAAATGAGACCATCTCAGACTTAAAATATCTGAGGTGACTAACCAAAAAGAAACTCACATTTACAGCGCTATGTTTGAAAATTGATCTAGCCCTAAGTTAGCAGTTTAATATAATTTAGTAGGAGTCGAAATCATTGTTTTATAATCAATCTCTTTTTGTGACAAGTTCCAGATTAAATCAACACTTCTCAAGTCTGAGTAAACTCTGTAGAGTAGTAGAGACTGGTGGGTTCTTGTTGGCCCTACTCCCACCCACATCTGGGGCTGCACAGTAGAAAACAACATGGAAAAGTAGTGTAGATTGACTTCCTGAAAAAGAGAAACACAAAGACTTGGACTTTTCCACTTTGCCGTAGGTGTGTGCTTGCAAGGGTCATATTTCAGTTCGCCATCCCTCTTTGACCTCCAAAGCACTCTTTTAAGGACTTGTTCATCATTTGATCATGGCCTCGTCCCATTCAATATCCCTCAGTGGTCCTTGGTGGCATGGCAAATAGAATTGAAATTCTTCTGGCTTCACACATAAAGATTTTTGTGATTTTCTCCATCACTGTCTCCTCCACTATCCAGTAGCACTCAATTGTTTGTACCTCTTCTCACTCTGATTCCTATTTTTTCCACCTCCTGACTGTGTATAGGCCTAGAATGCTGACCCCACCCCTCCTCTGCATTCTATGCATCTCTCAAGATTTGACTAGAGACCCTTCTGTGGCAAGTGACTTCCCAGGGGAGGAGCCAGACTCTCCTGGAGCACCACCACAGGCCCACCCTTTCCTTCCTCATCCTAATTGTCATTTACTTGCTTATTCCTCTGGTAGACTGTGGGGAGGAAATGAGTCATATTAAGTTTTATATATTCATTGATTAGCTGAATGAAACAACTAACAATGCCTTTTAGCAATACAGAATGCTTCAAAAGGTGAGGTCAGTTCTAGCCAGCCTTCCAAAGAGAGCCTGACTTTGGGCCAAATCCAGAAGATCCTCAAAGGCAAGAAAGAATGCAAGTCTAGAAACTCTTAGAGATGCTAAGGAGAAAGTATTTTTGCCTAGACATAGCAGTTTACAACTACGTTTACAGCTGTGATGGCATTTTCTACTTCTGATGAAATGGAGGTGATGGAGACTAACCAGGATTCAACTCTTACCTCTTACCAGTACTTTTCATGTGTCACATCACTTAAGATCCTGAAGAGATAGTATTATCCCCATTTATTATGCAAAGCCCAAAGTCACACGGGAAGTGAGTAGTGCTCAGGATTCCAACTCAGGTATGATGATGGGAAAACTTAAAATCTTTCCACTATAGTACAGCTTCCAGAGATGAGAAAAGTCCTTCTCTTCATTGGACTTCCTATCTTGATCAAAAAGAATTCCCCGGTCAGAACTGCAAAGTAGGATTCCTCATGAAGCAAGTACATGAATGTTTCTCATTCTCAGTGGCACTCAGATGTGATCCAGACCTAAAAGATCAGCTTATAAAGCTTAGCTGGGCAGTAGGCTTCACCCTTTGCTTCGTTCTGTCTTCCCTCTATGACACCCTGTGTTTCTCAAGAGAGCTTCTTAACCTATTCTGTTTCTGCAAGGCAAGGAAAGCCTAGATACAGAAAACCTATAAAAATCTGTGCTTGGGTCAAAAAAATTTGTCTATAAAGAGCCAAAGAGTAAGTACATTTAGGCTTTGAGAGCCGTACAATCTCTATCACAACTATTCAACTCTTGCATTGTGTTGTAAAATCAGCCATAAATGAATGAACATGGCTGTATTTCAATAAAACTTTATTTTCCAAAACAGATGGCCAACCGTATTTGGCCCATGAGTTATAGCATGCCACTCCCTGGTCTAGGCCAAGGACAGTAAATACATTCCATCTCATGTATCAGCTTTGATCACTGAGTAGCAGTTCGCTTCATGAAGCTTGGTGTTCACAAAGGTTCTCATATCTGTGGCTCAGTAGGAAAGATGCTGTGATCAATTGGTGATGTCTGCTATAGGTATCAGAAGGATCATGGTAGTACATGTGCCATAATTGCCATCTTTGGTTAAGCTTTGAGTGCACAAATGAGTTTTTAAAGAGGCCATGAGACAATGTAGCCCAAGCTCCACCTTAGCTGACTGACAGGTATGCCACTACTCTGAAACCCTCTTTCCC
>NW_006441953.1:19482455-19508495 GCF_000325575.1 Pteropus alecto | reverse complement strand
ATTCTATGATTTGGAAAAAGAAAAAAGTCAAAAGTTCTAGCTATAGGCCAAATCTAAAAGTAAATTACACTTTTAAAAGCTGGATTAAGCAAAAGCCCTTTTGTTATCTAAATTTTGTATGTCAGATTACCTAGCATTAAGAAAGCATCCTGCTCTCTCTGTAGCAAAAGCAACATAGCAGGTGGAAGTATTTGTTCTTTTTAAAACAGATCACCATTAATAACTGCTAAGAAAGACCTTTCCACGAGCACTGTTGTCGTCGACAATAGAGACAGTTCGAGAATCATACTTTGAGTTAATATTGAACTTGCAAGTAAATACATAAAGCTTCAGCACCATAAAGCTAATTTAAAAGGGACATTTCTCTTTATAGTTCCCTGGAGTCTTATAGACTCAATGATATTCTTCTGCCATAATATAGGATTCATTAAAGAACTGAAGCTATAATTGTCTACATCAGTACATACGTGCCAAGTGGATAAATCGTCCAAATGAATTGGTTAACACAACCTCAAGTCCTTGGTACGAAGTTCTCCATCTGACCCCTGGCAGACAGGCAGTAAACCGAAGGCTGTATTTTACTTGGGAGAATATCAGCAAAGAGAATTCAAAGGGAATTTCCCAAGTGTGGTGCTATTTACACACATAAGACAATGTCTACGTCACAATTTTATTCCTAAAACTGGAAAATGATAAAATAGATAAAAATCATATACGAATGCATCCCTGTGTATCTTTAAGATTTATGTAATAATTATGTATATTATTTATTGTGATCAATGTTATCTTTCTCAGATTAATAGTGGGAAATTTAAGTTTAACTAAAGTAATATGTATCATTTGATAAACCTTTTATTTTCTTTTAGACATCACGTTTCCATGTTATCTCTGTATAAGGGCAGGGTCAAGACATAAAGTAACAAAGAAAAATTAAAGTAACGACTACGCAAAATGGTATCTTCTTAATTAATCGATGAGAAGGCCATGTGATAACAGGAAACTCAGAGGAAAACAACTGTTACACTAAACTCAGTAAGGATTTTACTGACGACAATTCTGGAGGAGTTAGAAAACGCAGAGCACTTTGGCCAGATATAGATATAATTTTGTCTGTTTAAGATTTTGTGCATTATCACTCATAAAATATGTATGGCTTTATTGACTTCCTAGGGAGAACAAGAGGTTGCTTCCCTTTAGAATATAAAAAGTTAGGGAGAGGCTCAAGACAATCGCTCTCATACTAAATGCTGTGGTAGCTTGGTGAGTGGCCTATTTTTGAACGTTTTGATCTCCCTTCGTTGTCGTCAACTTTGAGGACTATTTCCATGATTAAAATTCCAAATGGGATACTGTGACTAAAATCAGAAATAAAGATGCTTGATTTATTATGTATCATGAACATCGAGATCAACCTACAAATACATATTTATTTATTACACTAAAAAGAGGCATCTAACGGGGATAGAGGATAACGGGGACCCCTGGAGGTTCTTTTGCCCGTGTTTTATTTGGGCTGGCTACAGACAACAAAGAAAGCAACATATGCAGCACTTCTAGCAAGTGCATATCTGCAAGAATACCAAGGGCCTCTTTCTGAGTGCCTTTATAAGCCACAGTATTCCCTACCCTCTTCTGTGGAAGTTATCGCTGTATTAGGTGTTGTTGAACATATTTGATATGAAAGCATTGTCTGTTTGCTACCAGTATCTAACGAGTCTCTCCCCCAGAGTTGCCAGCAAGGTGCTGATTAATTAACTGAAGTAGTGAAGCTGAATCGTACAACAGCTGTTTAGAGAATTGTCATTAACTCGGTCTCCTTTCCTGTCTATTAGCTTTCTTGCAGCGATCTCACTAAAATGCAAATCTGGGGAACTCAGCATCACCATCTACCTTAACCTCTGTGCATTCTTTGATGCTCCCCGCCACCCCCCCACCCACACACACACACAAAGTTTATGGTCTGGGCTGATATTTTTTAAGGGAAATCAGATGAAGATGCAGGAATGGAAAGAAAGAAGCCATAAAAAGGCAAAAAAAAATGGGATTTGGGGGAAATTGCCTAAAAGTCACTGTGTCTTGTCACTTGTCATTGGCAGCTGATAATGGGACAGTCCTTTGGGCTGAATGTCAAAATGGAAACTGCAGATATTCTAAGCTTATTGAATAGTTCAGCTATCTGACATCTCCCTGGGACCTCCTTGCACTGGTGAGAGAAAAGGTGCCCTGCAATGGACAGACTGCAGGATGGAGTATGTGCAAGGCAGATGTAGCTCCTCCGCTGGAATGATGACAGTTGGCGAAGGATTCCAACCTGTGGACCTCAGCTGCCCCAAGAACAAGGATGATTATTCAGAGGAGCAGAATCTATATTAAGTGGCAGATTGGAGGGAGGATTGAGTTGATGAGGCACAAGCACGTCATTAAAATGTTCTTCAGTGAGGTATAAGTGACTCAGAGCAAATAAAAATATGGGATCTTTTTAAGTTCCTTGCCTCTTTCCTTCCTTTCCTCCTATCTGTTTTCCTTCCTCCCTTTATTCTTTTCTTTGCCTTTCCCCATCCCCTTTTTTTTCATATATATATATTTATGTCTACCTGGCAGATTTCGTGAAAGGCAAGGTATTCCACATGCGGGCCAACAAAATTAATTCATAACAGAGGCTGTCACCGTTTCATCCCAAGTATCACCTGATAACCCCAGTAAGCTCTGCTTATTCCCTCTGACATGAATCTTAGAGACTTGGTACCAGAGAGCTCAGATGCTAACACCTTCTGTTGCTGTAACAGTTACCCCACGCAATTGCATTTTTTTGTGGCACCCTTCACATCAGACTCACTTTATAAAATAGCTAAGAAATTTCCAAATCATAAAAAGTAGAAATTAGAGATGTGACTAAATAGCACATAATTGGGTCATCAGGGCACATAATAAAGCCAAATATATCCCCAAATATGCAGCAGGTGCTTTTTTTTAATGAAGCAGATAAATGCAGAAATGAATACACTGATACAGACAGAGCATCTGCCTCATGATAAAATTAAGTCTTGTGACAGAAATAAATCACTGTGGGGGAGAATGTAACCCATTATCCAATGGGATTTTTTCTTTTCTTCTTATGTGACAGGACTTATTGGATTCCCTGACGCCAGGCAGCTAAGTGCGACCACAATTTGATGATAAATCAGAAAGACGACAGGATTTGAAACTTAACAACTACTTATTTTTCTGTGATGTAGAGATAAGGGCAAAATTTTGGTGAGTAACTATTAAATTGGGACTCTCCTTCTTTTCTGATAATCTGATCTTCTGGTACTATGTCATATCATCACGCAATGCCAACAACCAGCAGTGAGTAAAATAGATTTTGGACTAAGATGAATAAGGGAGTTATTTATCTTTCCCTTTCTTAACCAATATTCGGTTTTATCTAAAGAGTACCACAGAAGGGTTACTTTTGACATAAAAATATACTGCTTTTATTACACCTTCCTTTTTATCCCCTTCAACACTTTTAAAAATGGCAATAACAGCATGTTTTTCTTTTTAAAACATTTCACATGTGAACAATAGAAAAGGAAAATCCATATATCATGTTAAAAATACACAGGAACTAATAGAGCTCAGGAAACACTTTACCATGTTTGATAAATGTGACTTGGAAAAACATATTTTCATGTTTTAATGATTTCCTTTATTATAATATGCTATTAATTAGTGGGAGTGGGGGGAATGGTTCATTTCTCCGAGATGTACCTTTATTTTTCGTGCTGAATCCTTGCAGTACCTTGATCACTTTGCTAGTGCTTACACCAATCAACAACTCTCGTACTGAACTATATAGATTGCCCTTGTAAGAAACAGAGAGGAAGAAATCAAATGATTTTTTTCTCCCAGTAATTTTTTTAAAGTGACAACATGGTACATGTTCAAAAAGAACCTGATTCATTGTGCGAAAATGTAGTAACAATCTAGCAACTGACATCCCAGAGAATACTCAGAAACAGTTCTTTGTGGAGCCCAGGTATATTTTAAGAGCCAGACCAGAATCAGTTTTCTTGTAAACTAAATCAAGTTTACCATAAAGCTTCTATCACTGACTTTTTTCTTCTCTACATCCTGTCTTTTAAAGGGGCAAAAGCAGGGTTGGATGGAGAGGCATAAAACATTGATCACTGGTAATTACGGTAATCTCCTTCAAGAGCATTAACTGCTGTAAACTTGGCCTGTCTTCAGAGAGAGCTAACTTCATGTGACAACAGAAAAAAAAAAGCTGTTAAAGAACTGTAAACTTCTACAGCTGGGTACCAGCCTTTAATTAGAGTGTGGCACCAAAACAGACACTCTTCGAGTATCCAAAGAGATATAATGAATCTATTAGTTTGAGAAGTAAGAGATACAATCAGCCAAATCGTATGTCTATCACTAAACATACCAAGACATGAAGGAGCAGGGCATACAATCAACCACATGTCATGACCATCAGGAAGAGAGTCATTCATTGTGGTTGGTTATTTAGCTGTTGTGTTTCACACAAATCAGATGATAAAAACACACACAAGAAAAGAGAACGTAAAGGCAACATTTCTGAAGTGTCTGGAACTCTGAAACATTCTTCTGTGCTTTAGAAATTCAGTTTGACCTCATTTGTCATTTCCAGAGAGCAAAAGTCACTGATCTCCTTGCAATTTGCTGTTGAGACAGTAGAAAGGGTTTTATAAAAGTCAAGCAAGCGATTCTGGCATAATCTCAGCATTAATTACGGTTCTCAAAAGTGCAGGCTGCTTTTTTTTCTAAGCAATCATGACAATACTGACAACATTTTTCTAGCTTTGCTTTCCACAAAAACACAAACAAAAAGAACTAGATGCAATGTTGGATTGGCAAATTCTCCATAGGCACCTCAAGAAAAAAGACTGGCAAATGCATCTTGTCCTTCATTACATACGTCCATCACAGTTTGGATCCGGCCACCTGGCATGCCACACAAACCCACAAATATCTCACTTTCTGTTGTTATGTTTTATTTCAATCAGACATGCTAAACACAATTACAGGGGGAAAATTAATCCAAATTACATGTGACTGAGTCCACATAACAGTCTTGAATCTTTTGCAAAACATAGAAATAATTAGAAATTGAAAGCCATGTTCGCTTCAATATTGTTGGATTTATTTAGTCTTATCTTTTTTTGATTACCACAGAGAAATTCATTTTTGTGATCACACAGGAATCATGCTCATGTTTGAAAACTCTGGTCATGAATAGGAAGAATGAGCTGGAGTCAAAAGCGTCTCATTTTCCAGGAGAGGAAACCGTTAAGATCCAGAGAGGTAGATATATTACTTATACCAACACAGCTGGTTAGCAAGCAGGTCAGTCATGAACGCATATCTGCTAACTCAGAGTTCAATATTCCTTCCACTATGCCCCCAACCGCATACCTTCTTACCATTCAAGCAAAGAGCACAGAAAGAGAAAATCACAGAAAAACCAAACATATGCTCCTTCGGTCTCTGGGAACTTAATTGAATATATTTGTAACAGTATCTAAGGCCTAAAACAAATGTCCAATAGATGAAAGATTCAAATTAAAATATAAAAATGTGCTGTCAAAGAAGATTTGAGTAAGGGATAGGGTAGAGTTTGGGCTGTGAAGTTAGTGAACACATCTATGACAATCGTTCAGGCCTTGAGGACTGACAACTATTTCAGGTGTCAAGGAGCCAACTACCCAGACAACTTCATAAAAAGCATTCTAGGCATAGAGAACAGCAAGTACAAAGAGCCTGAAGGAGCAGCAATGAATTCCAGGAAAAAGGAAAAGACCAAAGTGGCTACGATTGAGTAAGCAGGACACTAAGTAGGGAGGTGGGCAGGAGTCAGCTCCTGCATGGTTTGAACTTTCAAACCATGGAAAGGAATTTTGCATTTGTTTTAATGACAACAGGAAGTGAACGGGGATTTTAAGCAAGGATGTGATAGCATCAGATTGATTTTTTTAAAAAAGATGACTTTGGCTTCAGTGTGAAAAATGGATTATAGGACTGAGATAACATATATGAAAGTCCTTTTGGAAAAAAAATGTTAAGGCAAAATCTAAATGGAAGCAGTGGCTGTCATTATTATAAACAGCATATCAATCTTCAAAAATAATAATGCAGTGATATTTTCCAGAGAATGTCTTAAACTTTGCCACTAGTCAAAAGCATATGGTTTGTCCATGTTCTGAAACACTGAGTGATGGATCTTTGAAACTGAAGTTGGGCATCATTGGGTCGAGTCGTCACTGGAATTCAAGCCATCTGTGTTGCTAGTGCAGATTGAAAAAAAACACAGACCCTAACACAGGCAAGTCTCTAGTGCTGAAAGCTGTGACCATTCAGAATTCCGTCACCTACATTTTCCAAGTTGAATAGAGTGAAAACAATAAATTTATACAAAACGCCCAAAGATCTTGCTTCTAAAAGAAGTGGCAAAGGTGATCTGAAGGACAAAAATGCAGCCTCTACATTGAAAAGAGGTGACACTCTAGGACCAAAGGTCCAGATTAGATGGGATGATTAAAACACAACTGGTGATTTCTTGCACCAAAGCAATAGAAAAGTCCTGCATGACCACTTAATTCGAAACAATTAATCTCATTCTGCTGATATCCACTCAGTTTTGGTAGTGACTATGAACTATTAACCCAAGGAATAGTTCACCTCTAAAGCATTACCCATTGATGATAAATTCCCAGAGATGCTCATATAAGACAGAAAATTAAAGGGACAATTTATAAATCTCTTTAGGGAAATCACTGCTCGTGTTACTCATGTTCAATAAAAGATAATTAAATCAACAGATCAAAAAACACGCTAGCCATATATTATGAAAAATTCAAGTTCTTGGATCTGAACAGCCAAACTACTAGAACACCAGGCTTCATGAAGAGACAGATTTGGGTTTGAATCTTGGTTCGACCCCTCACTACTTGAATGGCTTGCAAATCCATTATTTTTACCTGTCTGTGCTTCAGTTTCTTTATTGTAAAATAAAAGTCATATTGACAGATGATTGCTGGAAGGGTTAAAATGAGGTAATGCTTATAAGTCACATAGTAGGTACACAAAAAATGTTCATTTCATGCCAGTTTGCTCCCACCCCATCGTCCTGAGGGCTTTCCGACAGCATTCATGACTTAGAAAATTCCGCCTGTGCTACGGACTGAATGTTTTTGTCTCCCCAAAATTCATATATTGAACTCTAATCCCTAATGTGATGCTATTCGGAGGTGGTACATTTGCAAGGTGATTAGATCACAAGGATGGAGTCCTCACAAATGGAATTAGTGTCCTTACAAAAGAGACCCCAGAGAGCTCCCTTGCCCCACGTGAAGATACAGAGAGAAGACAGCCATCTTTGAACCTGGAAGTGGGCTGTCATCAGACATTGAATCTGACAGCACCTTGATCTTGAACTTCCGGCCTCCAGAACTGTGAGAAATACATGTTTGTTGTTTAAACCACACAGTCTATGCCATTTCTATTATGGCAGCCTGAACAGACTAAGACAATCTCCTTACACACAGAGACTAGATCTTCAAGGAAGGAGAAGCCTTAAGACAGGACAGCGAAGAAACGTCCTGGGTCTCTAGGTTATTTCTAAGGAAGAGAATTTAAATTTAAAAAGCAGCCACAAAGAGTTTTGAAGCTGGCGTCTTAAAGAAAATTATAAGCACTAAACTTGTATGGGAATTCATATTCATATTTTTTAATATGAAATAAAAGTAGAGCTTTTGGAAAAAAAAAAAAGATGTGATTCTTTTCAAAACAGGTTTGCAAAGCTCAGAAGGCAAAGTAAATAGAAACTTAAAACAGGGTACAGGAACCTATTTTCCTGGGTACTGCTAAGAATGAAGTGAGCTCGGTACACTGGAGAGTCACGCCTTGAGTCCTGCACTACTGGCTGGGTAGCCTCTGGTAAGTCATCCACTCATCCTCTTGGGAGTCTGCTCACCTGTTAAGTAAGCTAATTAGCTAGGATGATCTCTACAGATACTGTCAGATCCAGCCTTTTTAACTTCTGTGGCCCTAAGATCACAGACACCAAGAGCAGTGTTAAGTGCCACATTATTCACATTTTCATCTCTAGACACAGCTGGAGACTTCCGGATTTGAGGCACTACACCCAAGCTGGTGGAAAGGACATGGGGTTGAATCTATGAAAAGAACAAATACCAGGAATAAGGAAAGAATGCAACAGAGGGGAGAAGAGGAGGAGGGCAGAAGTGATCACTACAGCATAGTGACGGGTACTGAAAATGTGTTGATGGGTTAAAAAGAAAGATGGAGATAAATCAATGGAGGAATGTAGGGAAGAGAGGGTATACCTACACAAATCCCAGAAACCTCATGATTTCATTATCATATAGGGAGAGGGGCTCAGATTAAGAGTAGGGATTGAAAATGTCTTGGGGACAGACACCCCACTGAGGCACATGGAGTGACATATAACCAGCCAAGACTACTCAGCTAGTTGTAGACCTAGGAACAGAGCCAAGATTCTTAACTACTAACCAGTTAGTCCTTCTGTGGCTGGAGAATAAGAGCGGTGGCTTTACAGCTTATAGGTTTATCTCTAAACATTGGTTCCAACCACTGTGAATCCATTACTCCTCATCCATTATGCCATTTCCAAGTAGCATGGTGCAGAAACAATCCCAGAAAGATACATAACTATGCTACTCTATAGAAGCTGAGGGAAAAGAAAAGCTTGAGGCACCTCTTCGGACGATATTCTATACTGTCAGTAACTTACTAGTCCATTGGTTAGTGCATATCATTGATAACCATGTCTTCTTCTTGCCCCATTGTAGACTGCCCCTCATAATCCCAACCATCAGAAACTAGACTGCTACTTACTTCTCACCAGATGACCAAGGCACACCTGTGTGACTAGAGGTGCCCCAATCCATGTCATATTGCCAGAAAGAGAAAAATAATAATAATAACATTGCTGCAGTGGCGCTCTGATATTCAGAAATTGGCATGCAGTAGCATCAATCTTTATGGCCATCATTCTTCAACCTGCATCTATTTGACTCTTGATTCAGCTCATGGTTCCTAGATTTAAGGTAATCCAATTCTAATATGTATCAATTCTAAGATTCACATCTTTTCACATTTTGCCATCTGAAATTTTAACGTCTAAAATGAGGCATTTCACAATCAATAGTATGTCATAGTTCAGTCGGGAGTGTTTTTTCTTCCTTTGTGATATATAAAGTAACTGTGTATCATACAATTATGGTACCTTACCCTCAATGAAATATTGTATTCGAGGCAGAAATAGGCCATTTCATCACTATTTTCCATATGCTACAGGAGAGTGAAGAGTAAGATGTCTCTCGCTCTCTCTATTTCTATCGCTTCCTCTTATATGTGTGCACATCCTGTCACTAGTACTCTCCCTCATTCTCTGGTTCTTTCCTTATTTTACCTAAGATTTATAAAATGCTTCCTGTGTGACAGGCACAATGCTAAGCACTAGAGATGAAATGACAAGCCCAAAGGAAGTGGTCCCTGGCCTCATAAAGCTTATCATCTACGATGGTGAAACAGATACTGATCAAATCACACACACACACACACACACACACCCCGCACAAAGTAAAACTGCAAGTATGGGACAGTGCTTGGAAGAAGTGCACGAGTCTCTGAAGGCATACGGAAGAGGGCATTAACATTGGTGAGGAGTGACGAATGAGCTGAGATATCATACTTGAGGAGAACACAGGTGAAGGTTGAAGACGGAGCCTTTTGCACAGAGGGAATTGCTTATCAAAAGGTCCTTTGATAGATGGAAGCAAAGCTTTGAGAAAGCCATGTCACTGGAGCCCAGAGAACAAGGGGGTACATAGATGAGGGGTGAAATGAGTCAGGAGTCAGAATATGGCAGGGCTCTGCTTTTTCTTAAGAGAATTTGAAGGCACTGAAGAGATGAAACCAAGGGGGAAGGGTGGGAGAAGCAAGATGCTCAGATCAAAAACTGTTTTAGATGCCACGTGGGGTCCACCGGAGGGCACAGTTTAGGAGGCAATTCTAGTGGCTCAGACAAGAATTGATGGCGAAATATAGACTCAGAGCTGCTCTCTTCACCAGCTCAGCCACGCAGATCTCAGCTCTGCAGTGCAGCCATTTCTGTCACCTATTCCGTACATAGACCTTGCAGTGACATCCTGGGAGCAATACCCAGAAAATGAGGTCAGACTATTCAATAAGGTTACTGCTGCAGGTAGAGAACCGCGAGCAAAGCACAACAGAGAAGGGGTTTGGGGAACGGACGAGGAGAGGGAGGGATGATCTGCCAGGTCTCACCCAGCTGGGAAGCTATGTGATGAGCCCGGACCCTCCCCTGAACTTTCCAACGCTGAGTCAACCTACTGTCCCTCTGGCTTAGTCCTCGTTAGATGCACTGAAAGTCTCACATCAACTTGGGGAAGATAAAAGTTTATTTGAAGCTTGAAGAAAAAGAGCTCTTTATTTAAAGGGAACACAAAGGATTCTTAGGAGCTTTTTTTTTTTTTCTTGGCAGATATTGACTTACAAACAGATCTTATTCTACTGGTTGGGTTTATCTATTTCCAGTCCTTGTACATCTACCCTATGAATTGCGATCTGATGAAGCCATATGAACAACTAATAAAGTCTCAGTGTAAAAATGCTATATGTTCTTAGGACAGGAAAACATAAAACTTCAATCCATGGTTTATTAAAATCCCTAGGTAAGCACAGTTTACAAAGCGAAATGCCAATACCTATAATTCACCCCCATGATAACATTAGCCATAGAGTAACTGCTATCTCTAGCTGCATTCGAGTTTGGTTGCCCTTCAGAAGTACTGAAGATCCAACTCCTAATGGCTTTTTATATAAAAACAGATTGACAGACTCTAATCGCTAGAAGGGCAGCAAACAAAAGCTGGGCAAAGCACAGTTCCCTGTTAATTTTTTTCCCTTGCAACAGCTACAAGCATCTGATCACCCAGTTGTGCAATTATTTGCTATCTGAAGATGTTGTTATTCTGTTACTGTCTAAGAAAAATAGTAACCTTTCTTGGCAAAGATAAAAATATGTGGGTTCTTTTCCCCGCAGTTTATATATCCTAATTCTTAGGTCATTTTTACAGCAGCTTTCTTCCCAATTCTCCCACCATTATCTTTCCATTCTCAGCAAGGGCTAGTTTACTTAATACAGGAAGACCTTCACATAACTTTCTGGCATTAATTATAATGGTGGCACAAATTCCCGTGTGAAATATTTGCTGCAATGTGTCCCGCAGCCAAAAAAAAAAAAAAAGTCAAGGAAAAAAATAGAAGGCAAAATCCTTCTGACAATTATTCGCTATTTTACAAGAATTTTTGCGTAATTAGTTGAGAGTTTGATTGTGGAGCACAGAACCTCTCCTATGCAGTTTTGCATTAGTAAACTAATATAAATATTTTGAAACCATGTCTGCAAATATAGCAGCAAGAAAAGAAGGTGGTCAAGGTTCTTCCACAGCCTCCATGCTGAGAACAGTATCTGCTTCTTTTCTTGCTAGAGGCATCTTCTGGAGGTGGCATGAGGATCATGAAGCAACGTGAATGATGTGAAAATAATACAGCCCTAAACGAAAAACAACGAGCAGTTGTGAAGAGCCAATCAGCCCATTAGGATGACGAGCGATGAGAAGCTGTGCATGTATTTCAGCGCTGACAATATAGTAATTAGTTTCCTTCTTCTTGTAACTACAAACAACTCTCTACAAACTTCCATGTTAAGAAGTGAAGTGGGTAAAACACAGACCGGGTCAATATTTTAAGGGACAGTTCTGGGTTTGCCTTGACCGAAGGGAAACTAACAAGGTCTCCATTTCGGAACATGACATGAGTCTGTCTGGGAAGCGGCCACGGCCTCCTGCAAACGAACCATCACTCTGATCTGATGATGGGGTATTTCACCGTTCATTACCCACTCTCTCCATCAGGAACGTTTGTGGAGTAAACTGGCTGACACTTGTCAGTTTATCCTACTAGGGCATACAGAGCCACCTATACCTCCTCCCCCAATCTCTGCCCTGACCCGCTGTCCTCCTTAGCACTCAGAAAAGGCAGGGACCATGCCGCCAGACATCCAAAATGATGTCCGACCCATAGGAGGCCCCTCAATAAGAGTAGGATAGTTGACTAGTTGGGTGAATAAACAAGTCCAAGAAAGATATGGGAAGGTTTTAATGGTTCAAGGAGTTAATCTGACCTGGAGTCGAAACCTGATCACTCACCTTATTTGACCTTGGGCAAGTCTTTAACTTTTGTAAACTTTAGTTTCTTCACTTACAAATTGGATATAATCATAATACATATCTCATAGGGTTGTAAATGAAAGACTCACTCATGTGTCAACAAACTTCTATCCCAGTACCTGGAACACAGTAGACCATTCAATAAATATTCACTTCAAGGCAGCTTTGTGCAGGCTGGAGTATTTAAAGAAGCCATTCAGAAATAGCTTCGTAAGTGGGATTTAACATTGCTGCCACCCAGCAATTTGTCCATTCACTCAGTCCCCATGGGTGACCCACTCATTTAACAAATATTTATTGAATGTTTATCGTATCCATGTTTGGAGAAAAATGCAATGGCTTAAACAAGATTCCTGCCCTTAGAGAATGGATATTCTAGTGGAGGAGACCCATAAAAAACACATCAAGAAATGTGTAACGTGTCAGAAAGTAACGATGCACCACAACTATTCATTCATTTCATGTATATTCATTTATGACTGCTCTCTACAAATGAGAGCTTATATAATGTTTTTTCTGATGACCGAAAAATAATTTTGACAAATATGTATCTAAAATGTCAAGAAACGAAGAGAGATTAGAAATTAAAACTGTCCACATAGTCTCCTTAGAGCAGACTGCATCCCTATGCCTATTTGCCTAAGAGGCACAGAAATGCTGAAATCTGACTACTGACACATTCCAGGCTGGGGCAGGGTCTCCGAATACCAAAACTAAGATCTTGGTTTAGAATAACAGAGAGTCCCCACGAGTGATAATTTTCACTTGGCATCATACAGAAATCCAAAGAACTGCTCAGAACCATCTGTTCAGCTACGATAATGGGGGGTAGTGGGTTTCTTTGAGGAATGCGCTGGGATGTCTGAAGAACTGGTAGCAGAAGCAGGACCTTGCAGTTTTAAGAACAGATGGAAGCAACCACCATCATCAGTAGGAGGTAATTCTTCTGCATCCAGGTATTTAAGCAATTCCCCTCCTTTGTAAGGCAACTGAATGGTATCCAAATAAGACTCATTTATTCCCTTGAGCATCAAGGAATAGCCTTCCCATGCTGGGTACGGGATGATCACTAAACACAGCAATGACTCTCTCTGAGCAAGCTTCTCTAACAAGTTCATATTGCTTGTTAATTCCTCTATAACTTTGGGCTCTTTTCCCATTCTTCAACATATATGCCACACAGTTTTTCATAGATGAGTATTTCCTTTTCAGGGGTCTCTGTTGGGCACTTTCAATGACATACTCTGCACAACCCAAAGCTTGAGCCAAGCAAGTAATTGTTGGCTACCTGTAAAAGTCCAAGTGGCGTCCTCTTCCTTCTCTTGTGTCTGTGAAGTAAGTCAGCTGAATCATAATAGATACTAAAATAGGGTCATCTCCTTTCTCAGAAAGTTCAAAACTTTCTATCCCTTCTCTCTGAAGCTCTTGGTCAGGTGTGTCATGTAGAGACTTAACCATCAACCATCAAGACATTTGCTGTCCATTTTAAAGTCTTGATGGAAACAAGACAGCACCAATTATATACTCATGGACTCATGTACACATGCACTCACACTCCTGCACAAATTTACACTCGTACACACAAATGCATAACGGGGACTCTCATTCAAGAAGTTTATAGAGCATTTCATGCTTATGTTTAGAGAGTAAACAAGGTAGTTGGAGCCCCGGAGAAAACAGAGTCCCTTGGCTTTCTAGTCTGTGGGCTCTGGGGAGAGTCACCTGGGGCCACCTGAAGGGTGCACAGAGACCGCTCTCTTGTGTCCGCAAGGTCCTAGATTCTCCTTCTCATGGACCATCTTTGACCCACAGCCACTACAACCAGACATAACAACTCTAGCTCTTTCATACTCAAGACCTGAATTCAGTCAGCTGAGAGCTACAGGGACATGGTAGAAAGAAGATAAACTACCACAAGCTTTGGCAGCCTATACCATTTGTGAAACAGTGTTGCCTCTTTAAGGACAATTGGTATAAGGTGCAATGTATAATTTATTCTGGGGTTACTGGTTTGTGAAGGTATGGGAAAACTGCCAACTTACCATCTGAACTGCAGTTATGAGTAATAACAAGGGTTATAATTTACATTTGAATTCTGTTTCTAAGTTAATGAGCTATCTAATGTACAATCCAGCAAAAGATCTTTTGTGCACAGAACCTCATGTTCCTTAAAATAGAAATCTAGGTTTATATTATACTTTTCATCCTTCCAGCCTCCTCATAGGCACACTTGCAATATTCACGAAGAAAATAGTGATAGAGTGACTCCTTGCAAAATGGAGCTGCCCTTGTGTGCCCAGTGAGTCTTAGAAAGCAGGAAAATATTTTTGCAAAGAGTGTCCAGAGTGGGTAAAGCTAAAATTGCATATATACATAGAAGAGAGGCTTTTAGGGGGAAAAAAAGTATGTGTGGACCAGCTGACCTCACTGGGCAACCATAGAGTAGGTGATTTCTAGGTGAGGACGATGGCAGTAGAAAGGCCTATTGTCATGATGTCTAGCTCAGTTTTTAATGGCTGATCTGAATTTATTATGCTCCTGACCCTTTAATCAGATGGGACACATGATTTCCGCTGCTCCCTCTGAGCCGCCCCTCCACAGACAGCATCCAGCCTGGACATCTACCTTTGGAATAGTCTCTGGCCACCAAGGTTGGACTCTCTCTTCTTCCCCAGGTTCTCAATGGCCTACCTGGTACCGACCTGCTCTTTTGCTCTGAAGCCCTGATTCATAACACTTTCCAGATCTGGATCATCCATCTGAGCTCAGACCTGGTCGATTACTTAGCCTCCGAAGCCCATTACTATCCTTTGACCTGGTAAAATATCAAAAAGGAGATTGTGCTAAAAACTCACGAAATCTTTACTCATTCAGAAAGTGAGATGGGAAGAAAGATTAATGAATGAGATACTATTTTTGAAAAGATAAATTTTTTTGTACATTCAAAATATACAGTGAATCCCACTGGACTATCAGTGGATTCATTTGCAGCCTTCCTGTGGGGCCCTGCTTAAATGAATGGAAAACAATGTTTTGTGATTGAGCAATCATTTCCACGTAAACAGTTTGTTCTTCCCACTTTTTCTTTGTTTTCACAATTGCAATCACACAATTAATCTTATTAGAAAACCTTTTGAATGGTTGCTCAGTGATGAGATTCATTCACTTAGGTCCCGATTGTGTTTGAGCACCACCACAAGCAAAACTTTGTTAAGCATGTTCTCTGCAACAGAGAAAAAGATGAGGCTGACTCCTGTCCTGAAGAAATTCACATTCCAAATTCTTACAAACTCTAAATTAGCAGAGTATTAATTAATTAATTTGTATTTTGCCATGTACTGGGCCATACAAAATTTTCTCTAAAACTATGCCCAGTTTCATGTTCAGGTTCAGTGTGTACTGAAAAATCAATGAATTCATCGTCACCAGGTACTCTTTTTCTTCTGGCCAAATTCCCTTATTCAACCCTAGTAAAAATACACACTTGGTCTCTCTATTCTTTTGTCCTTCATCTCTTTGCACTTGTGGCTACACCACCTACCAAAAGTTCATCAACGGTCATTTCGGCATGCTTGCTGCCCTAATAGATGGCTTGTCCCCGAGGCATGGTTCAGCTTCCTAGAATGATGCTCTTCCAGAGCTCCAGAGCATAAAATTGCAAAGAAAATGACTTAAGAGACTAGAGTCCATGTTCTCAAGGATTCCCTCACCACCCTCGTGTGAATTCTGCCCTTCCTCTTCCACACACATAATCATTATTCCCATTCCCACTAGAGCAGGTTCAAGAAACGATTAATTTTTGGCAAAAGGAAATGCAATAACTGCACATGTCCCATGCCTGGACATTTACTCAGTCAATTCGTACCTAAGAAAGTCACAGTTGTGAAGCACTGCTGTAAAGCCAAGAATTAATTACCCCCAAATAAGTTCTTGGGGAGGGACCAAATTTTCCTCATCAACATTCAAGGCAAATGCTACCACACAAAGGGAAACAGGAAAGAAAAAGCCCAGAAGCCTGAACAGGAAAGAACATTTTAAAAGAGAGTAGGAAGAGAAAAGAAGTATATGATGGCAGCCACACGCCTTCTTCGTCACGCAATGCCGTAGGATGACACGTCTGCAGGAATGGTCCAAGAACCGTTCCTAGCACCAGCGGTCTGATGTTTCCAAACCAAGAGCAAGCTAAACATTTCTTTCCTGAAAAGAGAAGAGAACTTCTTCCTTTTATTTCTGTTGCTGCAACAGAATAAAGCAAATAAGAACAAAGTTGAGTTCACGGATAGGCGTGGAAGAGCACAGTTGAAGCCAGAACGCAAGGCTCTCTGGCACCTCAGGCTCTCACCTAGAATCTTCTTTGGTTTCACTAAAGGGCAGAGGCTGATGAAGCAAGATGTGGAAGAGGCAGGTGGTCACAGGCACTGATGTATCAGATGCATCACTGAGCATACAGATCTTCTGACGTCTATATTCATTTTCTACTGTCGCTTAATCATTTACTCAAACTTTAGTGGCTTAAAACAGCACACATTTATTATCTCATGATTTCTGTGGATCAGAAGTTGAGTATTTCTTACTGGGCCTCTGCTCAATGGTCAGGCTGTGTCCTCATGTAGAGTTCAAGGTCTTCTTCCAAACTCAAGCCGATCATTGGTGATATTCAGTTCCTTGAGATTGAAAACTGAGCTTCTCAGCTCCTAGGGGCAATTCCTTGCCATATGCAGTTTGCAATATGGCTGCTTGCTTTGTCACGACCATGAGGGAGTATCCATTTCTTCGGGAAGGACCCAGTCCCTCTTCCTAAAGCTCTTGCCTGATTAAATCAGGCCCACCTAGTGTAATATCTCTTTTTTGCTTAATTTAAAATAATCTGATTCGTGGTCTTAATTATATCTGTAAAATCTCTTCGCCCTTACCTTATAAAGTAACCTAATCATGGAAGTGACATCACATCATTCCATGTCTTTAACCACACTCAAAAGGATGGATTAAACAGGGCACAGACACTGGAAACTAGAAATCTTGGGGACCATGGTGAAATATCACCTATTACAATGTTACAATTCCTCCCCGATATTTCCAGCTCCTAGTCACTTTTCTAGCAGAGAAGGAAATAACAGGTAGGGAAGAGAGGCAGGGACCCACTGTGCAGTCAGAGTTACTGGGCTGAGCCACAGGAAATCACTGATAACATAAATATAAATTCATAGACAGGTATAGATTTAGATACAGGTACAGATGATATAGACAGAGAGATCGGTGATAGAGATAGAGATAGAGACAGATAAAGAGAGAGACAGAATCAGTCTCTTTTCATAAAGTGAACCTTCCTAACCACTTTGTTTCTGGGGTACTCATGAATACTCTCTCCAGTTGGGTGCCTACTGTGTTTTTAAGCTGAGATTTCAGTTTTAGGGGTAAGACAGTCATTATTTACTTTCTATTTTAGCGGGTCCTCTTCGTTATCTTCACCTCCATTTTTGCAGCAACAATGCAGTCCTAAGGAAGGCAGAAACCAGAGATAGTTCGTTCTGGATGAAGCTTTCACGTCTGAGTAAAGCTTTATGACTGCCAAAATTGTCAGCAGCTTGAAGCCATTCTCAGTTCATGATGGCATACATGTGTCTTTGCATGTGTGAGTGTGGTGTGCTCACGTGTACTTACACTCGGGAGACTCTGGAAGGAAATGCCTCCAAAGCCCTTGTCACTTCTGACAGATGAATTAAATCGAGTGTAACAGGCAATGCATGCAACTCGTACGAAGCTACACAGGAAAAGCCTTGCCCAAATCAGGAAAACAAAGCAACAGCAACTCATGTTCATTTTGTAAGGTAGAGAAACTTCAAGAAGACATTATTTATGGAGTGGAGTAAACATGCTGGTTTCAATGACAACATTACTAAAGAGGTGACACTGATGTCCATGGGCAAGCCCAACAACACAAAGGCATGAGTTGTTTGCAGGTCGATAAACATGCATAAGTATGGGATCATGTACACTTGTCATTGGTAAAACCACTGTCAACAGAATGGTACTACAACCTGAGATGTTTGCAATATGAATAGGAAATTGTGAACCCAAAACATCAGAACTCTGCCAATTGTTTAAGCAAGAAAACAGGTTGTAAATGTTCTGAAAATTGGAGAGCATTATTTGAGTACAATTCTATTGGAAGCATGAATTAGAATCAGAATCACCAATGCATGTGATCACTTCAAGGGCCTACGGTACGTGAAAATTGAACATCTATTGAAAAGTCTGGTTACAGTGTAGTGTGATGGGAATTGGAAGAAAGAGTTAAACACATGTTTGAACTAACAGCCAAATATAATCCGTTTTCTCACTGATATCACATAGGACCAAGGGCAAGTTGTTTCGCCTCTCTGCATCGGTTTTACAAATATATATACAAATATTCATTCATTTAACAATATCTATTGAATGCTAAGCACAGGCCAGGCTCTAGTGTACTCTTGGCATATTTAGAGAGATTAGCACAGCCAGAAGAGGCAACACCAGGGAAAAGTTATCAAACATTTGTACACGAAAAAGAAAACTCAGATATGACTCCTAGAAAGACACCTTCCGCACCCCAGAAGAACCACAAATACACGTGTCTCAAAGGAAACTAGACATGCACTAATAGAATGTTTAAGTTCTTTCAACTTTTGTTACTGTTCAGATTGTGATAAAATATATTTAAGTTTAGAAAAATGAATAACACACCTGAAAAATACCAGAGGACAAATTATACCACTAAATCTAAATGGTTGATTGACTCAGTTAGCAGTGACCTTGAACTAGAAGCTGTTTCATAGCCATTCTCTTATCGGCAGTCTGTATGGGGTCTAACCTTTCATACAAGCTGAGAAGTCATTTGAAGGATAACCAAAGGTACTCCCTCCTATTGGTCCAGACATCACAAGTGGAATTCTCATTGTGCTCACTTCTTTTGGTGAAGGGGAATGGGGTGGTGGTTCAAAAAAAGGAAACTGTAGGTGCAAGAAGGAGAACAGGGGTGCAAAGTCAAATGCCTACAACAATCAGGAAGTAACATAGGTGAATGGAGACCCCCAAAGGGTGGGGGAAGAGTTGGGAGGTATTGGAGAACGTGGAAGCTACCTCTCCCCCTCAGCTTACTATTACCTAGTGGTCAGGTACTCAGGATGGTTAAATCTTCTGATTTTTTTTTTAAATGCAAATTTTCATGTAAAATCTTAAAGTCCTAGCAACCAATTAAAAGAAAATTACACAGCATTTGGATCAAAGAAAACAACCTGGCGGCCAGTTGTGACCACTACAGTAGACCTTAAAACACTAAGACATTTCCACCTCCTAACACTACGTATGAAATTAGAGTAATATAATAATATAATTCTTGAGGAATAAAAGAGCTTTGAGGAAACGAATGACAGGTATAAATCTTATTGGGGAAGCTCTGACCACCGTGGCAGGAGAGGGGATTGGAGGAAAGCAGGGTGGGTTTTGTACATAAAATATAAAAATAGTGTACACCGGAGAGAACAGAAAAGGAGACAGATAATCAGGGACGAAGAGAGACAGCAAGCATACAGGAGAGTGTGCGCATGCGTGTGATGGGCGGGGGGCGGAAGAAACACAAAAACAAAGAAAGGAATGAAAGCAGATGTGAGCGTTTCAGGGAAGTAAGTATAATTCCTCTAAATTTTCACTTAGAACAGTCTTGCTAGCAAAACAGCTTTTAGAAATTTCTACTGACAATAATGTCATCATTTTTATAGCATCCAGCATACTTTTGATGCTACACTTCTGAGTTGTGTTAAAAATGTGTGGGACTCGAGAAGAAAACTGTACTCCTGGAATTAAATACTTAAGAATAGCAAAAGGGTTTGTGTACATATTTGAAAGTATGCTAGTTTTGAGACAAATATAACTTTTCACTTGCAAAAACACTTGGAGTTAAAACTATAAAATATTCACAAATGTGCTTAAACCCTTTGGAGGAAAAAGAAGGGTTCACAAGCATTTGGGTGCAATTTTATATGTGAACATGCACATCCCATCTCTGAAATATATTTTCAGCCGGAAGTCCTGAAAATTCCAGAAGTTTAACGGTCAAGCGATAGCATCACAAAGATGATAAACCTGCATTTGTAAAAATAATTTCCCATTTATGAAGAAAATTAAGGGACCTAGCCCATTCCTGAGGTATGAATATAAATAGATATTTATAGCAATCATGTGCTCCTGCCAAACATTATTTCAATTTTTACAAAATCTGCTGAAATTTAGACCCAACTCTTTCAATAAAGACTTGGCATCAAACTATTCTTAGTTCTTCTTGTTTTTCTCTCTGAACAGGTACAATTTTCTTTTTTCTTTATTATTTTTTTCTCTTTTAACAAGCATCAGTAAGAGTGTTTAAAATGTCACAAGTTACTTTTTCGAATTTCTATCCAGAAAAGTCATATTTTGAAAACGACAACTAGTCTTTTCTGTACATAGCAATTTCAGAAAGTTTTATAGCTTATCCAATTTAATTCAGAGGGTGGATGGGTGAGCGTGGGGATGAGGAGTAAGAGTGCTGGAAGGGAGGCAAATAATACCTCGCACTGCCCATAAATGCCAGTCAACCTCAAGTCAGTGGCACAGGTCTCCATTTTTCAAATGTCAGTAAGTCTTCTATTTAAAAAAATATATGGGGCCAAGCGACTATAGAGTTCTCATTCCTCATGATCTCATTTTCAAATGTTCCTGATCTTTCCTCCCTTTCTTATGATTTCTGATCAAGTGACACAACCTCCAGCACATACAAGTTCACATCCTGAAATCTCTGATAAAGCCATAATGACGCTGTGACTTTTTTTTTTTTTTTTTTTTTTTTTTTTTTTTTACCATCAAAGAGGATATCCCCCAGCTGGAAGCCTCATTTTAAAGTATTCTTTTTTCTACTCAAAAATAGATTTTAATCAAGAACTACATGTGGACATTGTAAAAAAAAACTCCAGATAAGCAAAAGAATAAATAAATAAAACTAATTATAACATAACAATTTGCATTCCGCTACCCACCAATACACCTAGTTATACTTTTTCGGTATGTGGGTGTATATTTATGCCTTTACTATTTAAACAAACAATAGAACGATGCTACTTTGCAACCTAATGTTTCACTTAAATTATTGTGAATACTGTTCTATCAATAAACATCAACCACATGGCTCTTAGCAGCCAAATAATATAATATCTGTTGTGTTTGCCATAATACATTTAGTCAATCCAGTTTTTCACTATTAGAAGCAATGTTGTGAGGAACATCTTTCTAACTAAATCTTTGTGCGTGTCCCTATCTATTGTCTTGGGCTAAAGTCCTAACAGCAGCAGCAATAATAGAAACATTATTTCTGAGGACTCACTTTGTGCCGGGCTCCGAGGAAACACTTTTCACGCATTATCTTATGTAGTCATCGTACCAATCCCAGTTTTACAGATTAGCAAACCGAGATACGATGAGAATAAGTACAGACATACTCCTTATTGAACTCCATAGGTGTTGTGTTTTTTACAAATTGAAAGCAAGACCCTCCACCCGCAAAAATATTATGACTTGCTTTGTTGCAATGGTCTAGAACCAAACACACAATACCTCCAAGGCATGGCTGTAACTAATCTTAGGAAGTAGTAATCTCAGATCTCCCAAATCTGGGTGAATCCAAAATCTATTCTTTTCCCCTCCCGCACTATTCCACCACCCTCAAGGTGAAGTTCTCAGCCCAAAGGATATTCACGGTTCAAAATATTTTGATGAGACTCACCAAATAGCCCTCCAATTATACCAATGGCCATTGACTCTATGTATTCAGGAAGTGGTCTTCCCAGCTCTCCCAGCCACCTGCAGAAACCCCGTACCAACACCACCACTGCCATCGACACACTGCCTTTCAGTTTGCTGTGACACCTCAGAAAACAGAGCTCTAAAAATAAGCAAAAGACCTAGGACTCAGATTGAGCATAAGAGTTGTTGCAGATATTGTTCCGTGACAAACTGCCTCTCCAAACCACGTAAATTGTCCAAAACCTCTTAAACCTTTGCTCTATATCACCACATAGGACTATAGGGGGATACCACAAAGGAACTACAGGCTAATTGAAAAATCATTCACTTGAGATGCAGTAAGGATCATGCTCCATTTCTAGGGACGTATATAGAAACTAGAAACACGTGGAGCCCTACCCGAATGAAGGAATTAGCTAATCAGCAAACTCGAAGAGAAATCATCTGCTTTTTCCTCCCTTGTTGGAGTTGCATTTAATAATTCATGGGAAATGCATGGGCAAACAAAACAAAACACACACACACACACACACACACACACACATAACTCTACAGGGAGGTCACATATCCAAACTCCTTCCACCCTGAGTCTTGGTGGTTCCCCTTTCAAAGAAAAACTGCAGCATCGACTGAGTGGGAAGCCAGTCATCACCCAAGAGCTGATGTTTCTAAAGCCTATTGTTCCAAGATCATTATCATGGTTTTCCATTAGCAGGACTAAGTAAATGCTTTCCTAAATAATCCTGTCAGTGGTTTAAAAAATATATATTTTGGAAGAAAGGCTCAATACAGTTCTGGCAGGGGGATTATATTGGTCTTCATTTTGGAAGCTTTTTCCCACTGCTTTTTGGAGGGACAATTAATATTGACTCTACCTATCGTTAATTTTCCACAGTCAGCAGGGGCTTTTAGGTTTTAAAAGTATAATATCAATACGGATGTCGTAGAAGCTCTTTATTTATTTTTGTTTTCCTCCTGCACTCCATGTTCTCTACCCTCACCAGACAATACTTCACAGGTTTAAGGCAACTGGCTACTGGAGAAAGTAACGTCAGTGCTTGTAAGGGGATGGGCTCTCATGACCTTTCCAGAGGGATCAGGATGTGCGAGTACAACACTGTGATTTCACAGTGCCCCCGACCTAGCGGGTGGGGAGGCTTTGCTGAGAATGGAGACAGGAAAGGGAAGGGGAGGCAGAGGAGGTATGTTAGCATCTCCTTTCTCAAAGTCTTACACTCTTCGAAGCCCCCCAGGGAGCATGTGTTCATTTAGCCATGTATCTTTCTCCCCAGCGGGGAAAGTTAATACTTAGTATATTCTGTGTTCTCTCTCTTTTCTCATAAACTCTACTTTTTCAAGAATCCCTCTGTAAACAGCACCTAAATGCTGACTAACAAGAGTTCAAATGTGGCCTCAGTGGCTCTGCTCAGGCCAGTGTGGCCTGGTCATCATCCGTGCCTTCAGTGGTGGGACTAACTGTGCCAAGGCTGCAAAAACAAGAGCAAGTCCCAACCACTCCCCAGGCTTCTTGGCAAAGGCCTATGTGGCCCCCTACGCATCACAGCCCATTAGAGCCTTTGAAATGGCACCTGAAAGTATTGGCTTGTTGGCAGGCTTCCTGGCGCAGGAGGTAAGCAGTGTTGTCTTCATCTGTCCCTCTTTCCCTTTCAGGCACATGAGAAATTGCAGAGTCTGCCGGCCAGGCAGCTGCCTCCAGGGGACAAGGGACTATCCATTTCCAAAGGTCTCCTCATCCAGGAAGCCCTCTCCAGAATTCTTTGCTTCCTAAGACAGGATTATACTAGACGATGTCACTCAGGACTTCCAAAGCCACGGCTAATAAACACATAGGTCACTTGTTAGCCCTGCACAGATGTTCTAACTATGATGCATGCCTTCCTCCATGATGTATTTAGACCTGGTTCTGCCAGGTGCTAAGCTACACACCAGAAGGGCCTGTTCTGTCTTCGAGCAGCTCACAGTCCAGGAATACGTGTTATCTGGGGAGTGGGAGGGACAGGAGTGAAGGGCTGTGCATGGAAACATCACAAAAACAGTGATCAATCCAGTATTAGGAATAAGACCAATGTGTACATATTTGTTTAAGTTAGAAGAGTAGGCTGCTCTGCTACTTACAAGCTGGGTTACCTCAGGCAAGTCTCTAAACTTCTCTGTGCCACAGTTTCATCATCTCTAAAGTGAAAGCAATAATAGTACCCACTTTAAAGGTAGGAAGATCGAACCAGCTGATACATGAGATGCTCAGCACAGTGCCTGGCCCTTAGTAAGCATCCTACGGGTTAGCTGGCATTAGCGTTAGCATTGCCTAGCTCAGCTCACTACGAACTAAGACAAATCAGGGGAGTCCATGAAAGTGGCCCTGATCCCCAGTGGAAGTGGGGTACTCAGAGAAGGCTTTTCAGGGTAGATACAAGAGCTCTGTCTCTCAGAAAGGCCACCCAGGTGCAATGTAGCCAGGTGGGGGCGATGGCGAGAGTTGAGATGGGAGAGGTGGGGCGTGGCCAGTGCTAGGGGTGAACAAAGCCTGAGGACTTTGGGGCAGGGCTGTGATGGTGCAATGAAGGGCTGTGGACGTTATGCAGATGGCTAGGCGGTGGTGTGAGAAGGTGCCCAGAGCATTCGGAAGGGCGTAAGGCAGGAAGTTAGAAGAGGAAGAAACAGCAGGTGGGTCGGTGAGGCTGGGAGGCGGCTACTGCTCTCGGTGTGGCCGGTTCCCTCCTCGCTTTCTGCTCAGCTCTTTCTGTGTCTCAACTCTTTCTGTTCATCTCGTCACTGTCCCCCATCGGTTCTCTCTTTATTTTCCTGTCTCGTCTCTGGTCCTTTGTCTCTCTCTCTGTGTATGTGAATCTCCCCAGACACTCGTCTCTAGTCTGTCTGTCTGTCCCCCCACCCCCTTCATGTCTCCCTCCCACCCTGCTCTTTGCCCAAAGCACTTTCTGTCTCTCCCAACATAGCTGTCACTTACTTATTGTGTGTATCTTGTTGGGTCCCTTCCCTGCCCATTAGGATGTAAGTGCCACCAGGCTGAGATTTTCCACCTGTTTGCTCACTGACATACTCTAGGGACCTAGAAAAGCACGTGGGACATGGCAGTCACCCCACAGTGAATCCAGCATTTTTTGTTATGGTGGCAAAGGTGGATGATTGGCTGGGAGGGGACAGTGAGACAGTCGCACAAGATGCCTCCCTAAGTAGGAATCGGAGCATCTAATTCAAAGTTGGCATCACCAGTTGCCCCAGACTGGAGAGCAAGGAGTAAGAACCCTGTGGCCCTGGCAGGTTGGGTGGGTCACAGCCCATCTGACCTCTCCATTCTGCTGTGGCTTCAGCCAAGTGTCCCTTTTTTGTAGCTTCCGAAATCTAAGTTAACAAAGAAGGAACAGGTTTAGAAAAGAACAGTTAAAGGCCAGTTGCAACCCGTACCAATAATCGGGGGGAAATGAGGCCAGCGCCCTCTGCACTGCTCACGGAGCTTGCTGGTTGAATGTGCAGGGCTCTCCTGTCTCTGAACTCCAGAATCTTCTAGCCTGACACCTACAGGCTATGGGGTTTGATATATCAGGAAACAAACTCTTGGGGCCTTTGACTTAAGACTTCCTTTCTTCAGACACTTCAAGAAGACATGATATAATCCTTGGCCAAGAAAAACTGAAACAGGTCAATGAAATCACCCTGCCATCTTTTAGCAAACTGTTTATTCATTCGACAAACATTTGTTGAACTCCTATTACAGCCAGGGTTTGTACTGGATACTCTGGATGCGTCAAAGCTGGATCACACAGGGATTTGGACTAGAGGAGATTAAAAATCTCCAAATACCGTAATGCAAGGTAGAAAAACTAGGTCGCATAAGAAAAGTAAAAATAAAGCATGAGGCATGAGG
>NW_006441953.1:19465004-19482418 GCF_000325575.1 Pteropus alecto | reverse complement strand
ATGTTTTGTCACAAACCTTCAAAGCAGGTGGAACCTTAGCTTCTCTTAGGAGTGTATTTCAAAGGGCAGCCAACTTAACCGGCAGTTTACAGCTAAAATGTTGTCCTGTGATGTCCGCATTGCAAATGCCAACAGCGTTTACTTCTGTCTGCCTCTGGTGTAATCAACACCTGGAAACCACAAGCCAGCACACGTAGCAAGCAGACTACCATAAGAAGTGACAAACTTCCTCTCTGTGTTCTGGTGCCATATTCAGACTTGACTCACTAATGGATACCATACTAAGTTTGGGGTCAGCCTTCTTATCCTTTCAGGACCTGTACGTCCAGAGCGTACCCCGAGGGCAAAGCCCTGACCCAGGCACCTTGCACGAGCCCATTTTCAGATAAGGAAACCAACGCTGAGAAGTTAAGTCAAGTCACACAGTGGGTAAGCGATGAAACCAGATTCTGACTCCACTGCATCGGCAGCCAGGTCATCTCCAGCCTGGTTCACACGAAGCAGCTCCTGCCTCCACCCTCACTGCCTGTCTGTGTCTTCCACTTAACTCAATCTCTGCTTTTGCCTTTTCTCATCAGCCCCGTCACATTGCTGCCCATGCCCCCGTGTGACAATCCCCAAATTCTGATGGGCAGCAATTTAGATCTACTTCATCCCTGTCCAGGTCTTTCTCAGAGACCGACTTCAAGGGTTCCCTGAAAGTAAAAAGCCCCAAGCATTATGGTGTTTAATGGCAATTTAAACAGACCAGCCAGTGGTCAAGTTCTCCTACTGTCTACGTGTGTTACATTCTTCCCAAACAAGGGAGTGCCAGATTACGCAACGGCACAGCACAAGGATGGAGAGGCCCTGCCAGGTATCTGCTGTGCTCTACGGTTCTGTCCTGTTTATCTAATAGCTAATATAATATCAAGTGACAGTTTAAACAGGCTACTTTCCACTAATCTGTGCATGCTGTATGCAAAACAGCGCTGACCCTGGCTTGATTCCTTAAAGCATGTAGGATTTAATTAACTCCCACTGTTATAGAAGTAATGACAAGTTACTTAGTACTTTTAAGACTGATAAATAAAGTCCTTCTGACAGGTGAGCTGAAAACCTACAGTTACAGAGTTGCAGTATAAAATGTCCTTGTCCCTAAACTCAGGATTTCCTTTCCTAAAGCTAAAAATGATCCCTAGTCCCTTAAAACTGATTATTCCTGGATACTCCTCAATATGGTACACCCAGAGCAAGGAGTTATGCACTGTCTTCTAAAAAGGGGGAATTCTTCAGGTGCTGAACAGGATAAATGAATAGAGAGAGAGAGGGAACATGAAGAGAAATAGAGAGATGCACCTATGTATTTTATTAACACTGAACTTCAAATAAACATCTGTGGGAGTTTCAATACACTTGACTACACACCATCATCTTTATGTCATAGCTAAGGCCCTGTTTTTGGAGAGTGCGGCCGAGATTTATCTGCAGTGATAAAATCTCCAGTTTCTTTCAATTCACATTCATTTCTCCCATCTTTCTTGAAGGACTAGTCTCTCCTCCCTGACAAGAATCACAGAGGCGTTTCCTCTCCCAGGCCCCCCTTCAAATCTCTTATTTAAGCGAGTTTGACATGTCTCTAATACTTATTTAGAACTGCCGGTCACCTCTCTCCAATACCTCACCCCCTCACAAATGGGTATTCATCTCCAGGAAAGAAAGTATGGATATTGATACAGGTGATACAGAAGTCTGCACGGCCTCAAGCGCCACCGATAGAGAGAGATGGAATAAGAAACCTGTCATAAATATATGGAATGTCCAGTAAAGGAGAAGTTGCTTTCCACTGACTAAAATATGACTCCAGGTGTAGGTGATTTTTTTTTTAATCATCACATAATTCAATAGGAAAAGAAGCAGGAGAAAACTTACGTCCTGGTGCCATAACTATCATTAGAGAAGCTGTCATCGATGTGTTCGGCAAATCTGTGTTTGCAAATGTGTGAGCCGTGGTTTATGGCTAACCTAACAACATGTGGTGTTTGGGCCTGCACTACCTTAAAAATCTGAATGAGCTGATGATAGAAAATAGAAACATTTTACATACAGTTCAGAAAATTTGCTTCTCTTGAAAAGTTCAAAGGTCCGATGGTACTGGGTAACAGCTAGCTGATGCTAAGTTGTAACTTTTTGTTATAATGGGGTTTATGGTATTCAACTAGCCACATTCCCTCCAGTCCTAATTGCCCTTTACCTGACTGCATCACTCATTTGCATCACCTGTGGGCCCATGAGTTTCTGATCTCCGTCATAAACATGCTCTTGCGAGAAATGTTTGTAAATACAAAATTCATTGTAAAGGATCAGAGGTGAATGGAACCCTTGCTTTAGATCATCCATGATCCAGAGCTTCTCGAGCTTAGATAGGTCACATCTCTGATCTCCAGTTCCTTGTCTATAGAGTGTGCATGATCATCTTTTAGGTCCTTTTCTCCCATTGAGTTTAAGTGAAAGACAAAAACTGCTTTTTATATAAATTCTCAAGATCGGTGTGGAAAGCTAAGAGTTTCACAAAACATTTTTCTTTAATTCTGTAGACCAACAAATGAGCCACTATCAATAGAACATTCAATGACTCCATGGGGAAAATTGGCAAATCTTTAGACACACTTCCACCAAATAATGGTCCATTCTCCACTCCGAGTCATGGAGTGTCCACTTTGCACAACGGGCAATCATCAGTAGTTTCTCTAAGGAGCTGGGTGTATAGGAAAGCTGTGGGAGAAGAAATACAACCTGAGAAATCTCTCAGCCCACAATGCCATTGTGTGTGTTTAGGAAGAGAATCAGCACTCCAGGACTAATCCTGAGTAAGAGGCTGATAACATGTTTGAAATTGCTCTGTTGGGCCTCCATCTTGACTTCTTTCCCCAAAATTGTATAAATAGGGCCTAAGTATAAATTAAGCCATTCATGTGATGGCCATTTTCTAACAGGTCCGTAATGTGGTGAAGACATACAAAGAAAGCTGTATTTTGTCCTCCTACTTATAGAGTCCTCGGCTTTTAGTGGTAGAAAGGACTCTAATACAGCCCTCTTATTTTACAGAGAAGGGAAAACTTTTAACCCAAACAACAGGATAATGCGCACCTGCCCCCAGGCTGGTGTGTGTGCGTGTGTGCGTGCGTGCGTGTGTGTGTGTGTGTGTGTGTTTGTGTGTTTCTCCCTCATTTATAGCATAGCGTGGGCTGTGGAATTGGACTCCCTGCTTTTAAAGCTTGGTCCCATTCTCACTGCCTGAGTTCCCTATTTCCCTTGCCTCTGTTTCTTCATCTGTAAAAACTGGGAATAACCTATCTCATAGGATTGTGTGAGGATAAAATGAGATGATTCATGTAAAGCCTTGGAACAGGTCCCAACATAGAAATTAAGTAAATGCAAACTCACTCTTTATTATCAGGTTTGCTTCTGAGTAGAACACACTGGAAAACAGTGTGCAGTGCAGCCAGGTGAATCCTGGGTTCCACCTGGGGGCCTTTATGGGACACTGAGCACATTACTTGACAACCATGAGATTTGATTATTGGTTAGTAAAATGATGCAAGAATTACATGAATAATGTGTGTGGATATGACTAACGCTAGGACCAGCAGTACAGGTACTAAAGAAAAATAGTTCTAATAATTAACCATTAATAATAGTATCATTAATTTTTACAAACTTTTTGGTTAAAATCCACATATAGTGAATGAGTGATGTCTTGGCATCCTGTCCTTTCCCCACAAATGAGCACCAATAATAATGACTAATATTTGCTAAGTGCTCATTATCTATGAGGCACTGTGGCAAATGCATAACATGTACTGACTCACTGAATTGTCACAGCAACACTGAAATAGATCATATTATTATCATTCCCATTTTATAGATGAGGAGACTGAGGTTTGAGAAAATCAACTTAGTCAAGGGCACATCGCTAATAATTGGAAAATCTGGAATTTAAACCAGGGATCAGACCCCAGAACAATCTTATTGTCTCCCCAAAGAAACAAAATCTATTCTCCTAATAAATTTTGTAGCTGGCTATTCTTGCCATAGAACTTAAAAATAAATGGACAGAGATATTAAAATGATAAAATTAAACTTAATTTCTTTCATGGAATAAAGAAACCACTGATGAAGTGTTTTCTGACAAATATGACAGTTGAGATGCATTAGCATGTGGAATATTAACTGTACCAAATCAAATAATCTGTCCTAAATCATTATCAAAGTGCCATTTGGAATAATGTCTTTGTCAAAATGAATGGCTTCTATTTGTTGAGCACCTTACATCATGCCAGGGGCCACCTATGAGTCTTTGAGATGTCACTTAATCCTGATATCATACAGGTGTTAAAAGATTGAGTCAGGATTTGCCTGGAGTCCATCTCATCCTGAGCCCAAACTCTGTACCCCATGAATCAAGGTAGAATGTGCAAAAGTTAACAGGGAAGGGCCTGGAATCAGCTGCTTGCCTTCCAAGGTCGGCTCCTCATCTTACTAGTTCTATAGCTTTGGGAAGTTCATTGTGGTGCTTCTGTCTCTTCTCCTATAACATAGGAAAATAATCCTCCCAAGATTAGCTTCATGTACGTTGCTACTCAGAGTGTGGTCCATGGACCACGCCAGTCATACATCATTCTGTCTGTCGCCAGTCCATGATCAGGTAAATACTGAAATCAACCATCTGAGAGAATAATTTTCATGACCATTGACTCTAATAATAATAATAAGATGATGGCCTTATATTCTTTATGCCATTTTAAATTTCATTTTTCTATTAATTAATTTTTATCATAGTTTAATAGGACAATAGTCCATGAAAGATTAGAATTTTTGAAAAAGGAAAGCAGGGGAGAAGTCCCCCAGAAGCAGTTTCAGAAGGACTAGATGTTTACCTGTTATGTAGAAAGTTCTCAATAAATGTTAGCTAGCAATATATATAATTCTTTGCTACACTATCCCTCCACTTTCTACAGAGGAAGCCAAAAATTCCAACAGCATCAAGAAGATAAATTTCAAGGCACTGGACGCTGGTAATTTTACTGACCAGAGCTTGACTCTTTCCAAGCCCTGGTTGAGGATCTATGGGGAGAAACTATAAGGAACTTCGAGGGTTTTGCTGGATGAAATCAACATGCCTCCAAGATGCCTATTAGCAGAAATGGTGGGAAATAATTCAATCCCTCAACTTTTTCCTGCATACTATGACTAATGTTCTATTTTCTAGTTATAAAGTCCTTTCCCTTCAGCTTTACCTGGTCCTCTCCTTCCCCTCACAGATTAGTATTCGATAAGATTTACCAAAAGTTTGGAACGAAGACAAATCAGGATTGAAAATCCCAGTTCTCCACTTTCTGGCTCTCTGATTTTAAATGTGTGCTACCTATTGTCCCAGAGATTTGATTTCCCCATTCAGATAACAGCGACCTTAGAGGAAAGGTCGAAGGGGATATCATACTGAAAACACCCAACAGACTTGACTCCCCTTCTCCATTCTCTTTTGTAAAGCAGGTGATGCAGCCATTAGTATGGGTAGGTGAGGAAAAGGAAATGAGAAAGCCTAAGAATTATTTCAACGGAATTGCTTCACTCTTATTATCTGTTTATAGCCAAGACTCCAAAATGTCTGTTAGACCACAGGAAAACAATAATAATACGAAAGACGGTGCTTTTATACCATTGCCAGAATTAAAGTTCTCAACTAAAGACCCAAGAGAAATGACCTATATGTATTAAACAGTTTCTGGGGACAGCATAGCTTCCCAGGACTCTGTGTATCAGAGGCGTGTTGGTCTGGAAAGGAGTTTACAGGAAGAAACCGACATCAGAGGGAGGGAGGCTCCCCATTCCACAGTCAGCCACCCACCATGCAGAGTGCCTTCCTTGTGAAGTGACAGGGAGAGCTGCCCTGTAAGTTAACGCTAATAACCTCTTGATGAGGACAACATACCACTGACCAACTTAAGCAATTCCAAAAGAACCGAATTCATTGCTACCCAATTATGTTTCAGACACAGTCACTATGTGATTGGTTGTAAATGTCTTCTCAGTGGGTATGGACTTTTGGTTTCAGTGAGGGTAGCAGGTCACAGAAGATGAAGTCACATATAAAAAAGTACCTAATGCATCAGAGGACTCCCTCCCACCTCCGTGCCCTAAGACGAGAATTCGGTTTCTACCAGAAAGTACAGTTTCCACTGCGCACACCTTTTGTAATGGCTGATGCCACCAGTCTGAGAAACATTTACATTCAGTGTAAATAAGTTAGATTTGAGAAATTAATGAGTTCCACTACTTAAGCTGCTCCTTATTAATTCATACAACTCAAAAACATCTACTAAAAATAATACCTTTTGAGCCATATACCATCTTTATGGAGGTCATTAATATTTCCCCATTAAAGAGCGTTGCCAGTCCCATTATTTTTCTTGATCGCCTTCACGTCCTGACCCACAACACCAGCTTATCTACAATTCTCGCTTGTGTTAAAATTGACCTCAGATCCGATTAGCCTCCCTTAGCCTCCCTTTCTCCAAGTGACAGTCACCTCTATGCACCTCCGTGAGACCTCATCTGGAAAGCTGTCTTCCATACCTCTTCCCTCTCTCTTTCCTATTTGAGATACACAAGGCAGACTAGAATGAAGGTAAAAAGAAGTCTTAAAACTGCATGAAGACTGGCCTTTAAGCCTGCCTTCTTTCCTTCTCCTTCTCACTCATTCTTTCAACAGTTTTTGAGTACCCGCTCAGTGCCAGACATGAGGCAAGATGTTCAGCTCAGGATCCAGAGAAGAACAAGACCTGATCTCTGCAGGGAAGCAGACAGAAAAACAGATGAGTAAGAAAGTACATGCAGGGTTCAGTGGGAAGAGACAGGAAAGCACCTAGCTCACCCAGAAAGAGTCAGAAAAAAGAAGGTTCTCTGAGTTGAGTGTGGAAGGATTAGTAGGACTTGCCTGGGAGATGATAAGGTAGAAGGTATAGAAAAGCTCACATTAAAGAGACTCGCTCTGTTTTGCTCTTTTCTATATTTCCAGCAATGGCACAGAGCCTGGCACACAACAGGCACTCCACACACAGTGACGGAATGAATTAATGTTACAAAAGTATTCCCACGAGAATCTAACCACTCATTGCCTATCAGCCCATTAGCAAGATAGATGGTGACCCATTTCCATTCCCTTTATGGCCGGCCCCTTTACACAGAAGTTGCTTCATGCTCTCCTCTCTAAGGTGTCCCTAATTGTGTTTCTACTGCCACATCTTTGTTCCCAACTGGCAGTCATGAAGAGATGGAAGAGAATACAAAGAAAAGGCTCCCGAATAATAACATTTGTATGTGACCCTTTCAAATGACCAAGATGCCTAGTAAAATAACTGTGGATGGGGACACCCATGTGCAACTGTGGCTCGGCTCCTGATGCTAGAAAACACAGGGTAAGCAAAGAATTCTCCATCTCGGTACTGTTAACACTTTGTTGTACATGTCTGTCCCGCACATTATTAGATGCTTAGAGATATCTTGGGCCTCCACCAACCAGATTTCAGTAACACACCCCAGTTGTGACAATCAGAATGTCTCCAGACAATGACAAATGCCCCTAGGTGGGAGGACATTTGAAATCATTCCTATTTGAGAATTGCTAATGATGACAGGTCTCTTAGTAATTCACTCCCATGGGGGTCTCCAATGGACAGCGTGCGATCCTGGATGATCGTCACAGAATCCCAATGTTAAAAATGACCTTGGAGCCTGTCTAGCCCAAATCGGAGGAAACTGAAGCCCAGAGAGGGGAAGTGGCTATTTGAAGTCTATCCTACCAATGGTGGCAGAATAAACCCCAAGCCCCTTGCCACCCAGACAAGAATCTTTCTACCATACCATGATTTTCTGTGACATTATTTTTTGAGTCATCTAACAAAGAAAAAAAAACTAACATTAACTTAGTAGTGATATAGATGGTTTCTTACAGTAATGAAGTTATAATAATAACGAATAACAATAATAAAAACTATTCACTGAGAAATTATAATACATCAGACAGTTTCTTAAGAATTTTCTTGCATTTTCTCATAACCTTTTGATGTAACAATCACAGAAATCCTGCAAGTACATACTCCCAGCTCTGTTTTTAAAAATGAGGGGCAGAGGCTAAAGGCTAAAATCCTTTAAAAACTAAAAATCTTGTCCATGGCCCCAGAGCTGGCCAAAAGCAGAGACAGGACTCACACAGCTCCAAGCTGATGATGCCTCTTGCCTTTCCGCTACGTCATGTGTCCATAGCGGGGAGCTGGCACTGTGCTACACTGTTTCTGACTCCTATTAGCTATATTCTATCTGAGTCAGCCCTGCTCCACCTTCTGCCCTTTCAGATCACACTTCCATGGATATTTGCATTTTTAAGCCATAGTTGGTGATAATCTTCAGCAGGTGATGTAGTCCATCTAATCTAATAAGTATTCCCTGAGCTTCTCCTATGGGCCAAGTTCAAGGCTCAGCATGTCTAAGGAAACCAACAGCAGTTTATTTCTTTTTCAGCACTTGTCAAAATTGGTCACTGTTTGTTGGTTTCGTCTACCTTTCCCACTGGACAGGAGGCTGCTGAGAGGTCATGGGTCGTATCTGTCCTGGCTATCTTTTATCCTCTGTGCCTAGCACAGAACACATGCTCAACTAATTCTTGCAAAACCAGATTGAATTGATGGAACATCTGCTCTGGAACAGGCACACTTCTATATTTAATATTATCTTATTTGATCTCACTAAAACCTTCCATGAGATTTATCTCCATTTTATGTTAAGAACCTAGGAGCAGAGATTTTTAAGGGTTTTGTTCAAAGTCACCCAGATGGTATGTAGATTGTCCCAGCAACAGTCCAGAAGGAGCATATGGTTCAAAGTGAACATATATATGGCTCCAAAGAGGCTGAATAGAGCAGTGCTTAAAAGCACAGGCTCCGGAGCCAGAGCTCCTGGGTGTGCATCCCTGGCCCATTAGTTACTATCAGTGTGATCCAGGACCAGGAAGTTCTCTCTGCCTTAATTTCCTCACCTGTATAATGGAGGTAATTGGAATACCTACCTCAAAGAGTTATTGTGAGAAACACAGTAGTCAACATACACAAAGCACTTTAAACATTGCCTAGCACATGATGCCTTATACTTATATAGCACTTACTATTTTCATAGTAAAGGAGAGAGAAGGAATAAACAGATGTACACACACACACACACACACACACACCAATTAGAAAACAGTACAAGAGTGGTCCAGAGAAGTATCATAAGAAAAAAATAATCTTTCACGGCCCACAGGAAATAACACCTTGCATTTAGATTTTTGCCATTCCATTTAGAGTTGAAAGAACACATTCTTGTCTCTAACATAAGCCACCCTTTTTACTAGCATTGAATTCAATTTAGCTTTATATGCTGTTTAAAAAAAAAAAGAAAAAAAAACACTCTTCCAAAATGCCTTCAAGTGCATGATAGAGGGGAAAAAGGCACATGCACAGAAATACAAAAGCAGTTATTCCTGTGTCGTGCTGCTACCCTGTGTGAAACTGACTAGGCAGAGTTCTGCAGAAATGGCTTCAGATGGCTGCAAGAGACGGGGCTGTATGGAGCCGGTTGATGGGACGCTTAACTCTGACTCATATTCATTTACTGCTACATTTAAGCTGCTTTCAAGTCGATTTTCTCTCAAAAATACTATTCACATCAAAATGGCAAAGTTCTGGGTCTGAAGCCTCAGGATGCTGAGTGATCCACTTTGCCTTCATCTGCCTAAACTCGTGGGTGAGCAGAGCGTAGGACAGGTTAGCGGTGCCATAGCACCATAAATAAATAATTATGTAGATATCTGCTGGACATGCAAAAAATATATTTCTAAACATATGAGAAAGCCTCAGTGTTTGTCCCAAGGAGTAACTCAGAAGTCAATACTAAGGTCTTTTTCTTTCAAGATACTTAAGATGAAGAGAATAGAAACTCCAATATCCATATTCCATTTTGTTATTCTAAACTCAGAAGTTGGACATGATTGGTCTAGAATAAATAAATTATAAGGTACGACAAAAGAGATGGGGGTAATCTATAGAGTAAATGAATCTTAAAAGACATGTCAACTGATGGCAACACGTGGACCCTATTTAGATCCTTTTTCAAACAAACTGTTAAATGGCATGTATAAAATAATTGGAAGTTTTCACATTGACTATATATTTGATAGTAAAAATTATTGTTAATTTTTTGACGTGCTAATGGCATTGTGATTGCTTTTCTTTAAACATAATGAAATATTTACAGAAGAAATAATGTCTTGGATTTGCTCCAAAGTAATATGGGAGGAGGAAATGGATAGTGGGTAGAACTAAAGAAACAAGAAAGAAGGTTGGCCATGAATTGTTAATTGTTAAAGTCTGTAACAGGTATGCAGTTAGTATATAGTATATTATGGTTCGTGTCACTATTATACTATTTTGTCTCTTTTTATACATTTAATGATGAAAAGTAAAATAAATTCATTTTAAAGGAGCAAAAATTATATATTTTAATGGAAAGCGATTGAGAATAAAGATGAAATAGCTTTTTCTCCCTCTGATCAAAAAGTGGCACATATAATCACCAACTGCTGCCTCAATAGCATGTTGGGAGGCTTCTGGATGGTACCACGGAGCCATTTCAAAGACGATGATGTAGAACTCGGATTATAGCACATGGCACATTCTGCCTTCCGGTACTGTAATTTATGGCCAGACCTAATTCTTCCTCCTCCTCCAGTAAACTGTAATCTCCCATGAGACTGACCGTCACTAAGACGGGGTCCTGCTATGCTCTGCCTCTTAAAGAGCCACACATAATATCTGAAACATAGGAAATGTGTGAAAAATACTTGTTGAAACTATTAAAGCAATGCTTGTGTCACTATGGGGCCAAAATTTTGAATTTAATGTTAATTTTTTTCATTTTCTATATGGCAAAAAAATTTTTTTATTTCATTTTCTATATGGCAAAAAAAATTTTTAATTTATATATAATCATTTTATATATGGCAAAAAAAATTTTTAATTTCTGGGAAATAGGTGATTTGGGCAGGCAGGTCATCGCATAGCTTAAGTCAGTGCTTCCTAAAGTATGAGCATCACAATGGTATGCAAGAGTTATTTATTTATTTTTAATATTTATTAGGATAAAAGTAATTGCATTGACATAGATACAACAGTTTAGGAAGAGGCTACAATGACTTATATTCTAAATAAAATTACTAAGTAGTATTCGTACTGTTGATAAGGAACTATGGCAAAAATGCTCAAAGATATAATTTATAGGGTTAAAGAACCATGGCCTTAAACAGCAGAATCCCAGAGAACAGCTACCTGTTTACGTCCGATAAGTAGTCCCATTGCATAGCAAAGTGTTTTAGAATATGCATTCCGGAACAAGGCTGCCTGTGTTCGAATACCGGCTTTGCCACTGACAAGCTGTGTGAGCCTGGGCAAGTTACCTAACCTCTCTGTGCCTCAGTTTCCTCATCTGTGAAATAGTGATAATAATAGTGTCGATCTCCAGGAGTTATCGTGAGGATTAAATTTAAAGTATTTAGAATAAAATAAAATGGTATTCTACTATATATCCACCAGAATGGTTGAAATTAAAAAGACTGACAGTACCAAGTAGTCGCACAAATGTAGAGCAACTAGAATTTTCCACTTTGGCTGCCTCAGTTTCCTCATCTGTGAAATAGTGATAATAATAGTGTCGATCTCCAGGAGTTATCGTGAGGATTAAATTTAAAGTATTTAGAATAAAATAAAATGGTATTCTACTATATATCCACCAGAATGGCTGAAATTAAAAAGACTGACAGTACCAAATAGTAGCACAAATGTAGAGCGGCTAGAATTTTCCACTTTGGAAAACTATCTGGCAGTAAATGCTAAAGTGAAACACACGCCCACACTATGGCCCTGAAACTCCACTCCTACGATTATATTCAGGAGAACTGAGTGTATATTCCACCCGAGGCATAGATGAAAATGCTTCTAGCATTTTTAATTATATTAGCCCCAAAGTGGAAACAATTCAATAGGAGAAGAACTAAATAAATTGTGGGAAATCAATAAAATGAAATACTACACAACAATAAGAATAAATACTCATATGTGTAACAACATGGGTAAATCTAACAGACATTTTAAAGAGCAAAAGAAGACAGATACAAAAGAATAAATAATGTACAATTCCATTTACATGAAGTACGAGAACAGATATAACTAATTTATAATGATAGAAGTAATTTCTGGGAGTGGTAACCTCTTGGGTAGGGTATTGACTTGAAAAGGGCACAAGGGAACCTTCTGGAGTGCTGAAAATATTGTATACACATATAAAAGATCCAATGAGCCATACACTTAAGATTAAAGCACTTTACACACTTTACAGTATTTTTTATACATGGATTAAAGAGTAACTTGTCATATAAAGTACTTAGAATAATATCAGGTTCATGGTAAGTACTCTGGAAGTGTTTGCTATTATTATTTAATCTTACCCTCTAGTTATCCATTTCGTAGAATCTACAGCATTTCTTGAGAGCCTAAATATGTTATGATGGTATAAAAGTTCTCAAATACAGTTTTCATCCTAAGGAGTGGAAAAGGTATTTAAGAAGCTCTGTCAACCAGTCTCAGTCATTGTTCTGGCGGCAGCATCATGGCTTAGCAATTAAGCATACAGACTCTGAGGTCAGAAAAATCTGCCTATGAGTCTTGCTTCTGCCACTTACAAGGCCTCAGCCATGTTAACTTAACATCCTGGTGTCTCGGTTTACCTCTAACATACAGCTGATAAAAGCTGTTTCATAAGATTGTTCTGAGATGCTTATAAAAAGTTAGCTACTATTACTATGTTTAGATTGATTTAATCTTTGATTTCTTTTTGGAGAAAAATGATCAAGGATAAAACTGAATATTTTAGAGGCATCAATTATAACCAAGTTAGCTATGTTCCCAGGTTCACCTTCGTAGTCATTATTTCAGAATGTTTATGTAGACATCACCTAAGAAAGGCTAACTGATCTTTCAAGATTGCATAAGAGTATGAACTCCAATTTATTCACAGACATGCTTGTGAATACCTGTCAACATGGCAATCAATTGTGATATTATTTTTAAGTATTACCTCTATTACTGGCAGGGAAAGCTAGGAGTCCCTAGCTGTATGTTTGCATTCATCTCTTGATCACTGATGGATTTTCCAATGCTCAAAGAAAAAAAAAAAAGAATCAGTGTAGGTTTCTGCACGTGTGAGTGTATATTGCACTGGTATTTGTATGTGTGCCTGCCTCAACCTCGCCAAACCACCTGAGCCTCCCTCCTCTTTGTAGCTGTGACATGCTGTGTGTATGTACTTTTATCGCTGCCTATATTGCACAATAGCACCTTTATCCATTTACCTGGCTGTCATCCCCACTAGATCACAAACTACTAAAAAGCAGAAGCCACAGCTTGCTCATTCCATACCCACCAGAACCTAGCATGGTGCCCAGTACAAAGCAGACACTCAACAATTTTGGGTTGACCTAAATGTCTAGAATGATCCAGGCTGCTGCTAACCTAAATTGCAGCTTTTTAAATATCAAAGATACCCTTTTCTTCCAGCACAAGCATTTCCACACCAGGACACACAGCTTAGCTGAGAATGAACTGGATTTCAGCTCCTCCTGCCCCCTCAAACCAAGTCCCCTTGTGTGGTAAACAACCTGCCTAAACATAAAGGGATGGACAAAGAACATTGTAACCTTGCAGAGGAAAACAACATAGAGTATCTATGGCTTGAGTAGGGTATTGACTTGAAAGGGGTGCAAGAGAACCTTCCAGAGTGTTGGAAATATTGTATACACATATATTAATACACCTATACACAAGTACAAATACCTACAAATACTGTATACACATAGTTCTCACTCATGATTATCAGCAGTCCTCTCTGTTAACCTAATCTAAATGTCTCTGTCACTTCTAGATGAGATTACTGTAACTCAGGGGGTGCCCAGCTAACAGCAAGGTTAACCTGGGTGCAGCACAGGTGGCCCGAACATTCCTTGACAAGAAAATCAGTAGCACCCACCCTCCATAACTTGGTTACCAGCTGAGCCAATGCAATCAGTTCAAGGTTGGACTAAAAGTCTATGGGTGATATTTAATATTTCAGGGAACAGGTACCAGAGTAATTCCCTCTCTTGATTCTGACCTTTCAATGTTACTTGGATCCAGCATCCAAATCTAATTCTCTCCCCCAGTGAGTCCAGAGCAAGACCATTCCAAATCTGGAGGCTGACTCCATCCTGCGGGGTATATTCCCCCTGGGATCCTCAAAGTAGGAGAATCGTCTTTCTATATGGGCTGCCACTGGCTTGGCTTGTTCTTTTTGGTTCTTTTTTATTCTCCCTCTAGTTGTGTTTATGAAAGCAAATGGCTATATTTGGCAATGGACCCATCTCCAGCTTAATTTCTATTTAAACCCTGTAAGTGCACCCCAGACACCACACTGAGATGGGTATTCCAGAATCCAAATAGAGCTAGTGATATATGGCAGAAGCTAGCAAATCCTTCCTCTTAACTCCTCTGGCTTGGTAATTCCCCACAGAACACTGACAGCCTTACCTCACGTCGCCACAGAGATTTAATAGCTAAGAGCCACAGTGAGGTCTTGTCTTACACAATTTAATTACATTCATGAAATAGACAACAGTGCATTTGCTGGCCCACCATTAAATATTATCATAAGTAATTTAAACTCAACTTCACTTGTCCAAATATATGGACAAAATACATTCTGTCATCCCAAAGCTTTAATGTTCCCTCTATAACTGTGAATCATCAACAAATCCTCAGTAATTTATTCCACTTTCCAATTGGAAGCATATCTTAAAGGAAGAAAAGTCAAAATGTGCAACACTTCTGATAGTAAACTTGTCCACCTGCTATCCAACATAAATTAAGGAGCTATACTTTAGTGATTCAATTACACCACTGAGTAATTGAAAATACGCAATTACAAGGAGTTGAGGTTCTTATGAGAAACATAATGTCTGCATTCCAGATTCCCTAGCATTTGATTTATAATTAGAATATTGGCATAATTTTCTACATTTGAGAGGAATTGCTCCCTCCTGGATAGTTCTAGAATCTGAATACTTAGGGCTACAGAGACCCTTAGAGATTATCTCGCTTAACCCCTTGCTTCATGTATGAGGAAATGGATGCTCAAAGATTAATCAGCTTATAAAATGCAAAGGAAGGCCTCAAAAAGAGGCCTTCGGATGCCAATTCAGAAAATTTAGCATTATAATCAAATTCGCGACCTCTGAAATTGGACAAAATTCAACCTCGAGGATACACAAGCTACTTAATCTTTCTATGTCTTTGTTTCTTCTTCTTAAAGATGGTAAGTCCTAGAACAACTAGATGGAGACTGTTATCTGGTTAAATAAAGATGCCTTTGTTTCTTCCTCTGCTAAATAGACATGACAGCTCTTAGGAGCTGCTCACAGAGTTATGTTTTCTAAAACACTTAGCATAGTGTTAGGCACACAGTAGCGTACTCAATAAAAAATTAGCTGCCGCCGCCACCACCACCACCACCACCGTGTCCAGTGTTAGTCAGTGTATCATTCGTAGAGTGTTATTTAAATCTTATTGACACTCTCTATGCCTGACCAACAATTTGGCCACCGCATAGCATGGTTACTATTCCACAATCACCAGAATATCTTTCCATCCAATCCCGAAGAAGGTACGTCTTGCAGCACACGTCTCCATTTGAAAATTTGGATCCCTGTTCATGTCAAGGACAACATGTTGTCCGACCAACCCATTTCCTGGGTTATACATTGACTGAGTATGTTTGCATCGGGTACAGCACTTCATCATAGTCTTCCTAAGCTAGCTGTCTCAACTGAAATACCAGCACAGATCCGCCAGTTTAGCTCTGTAACTGACAGTTGTAGACGCTGAATCTTAATATGCAAATATTTTTAAAAACGCAAATGATTATTCCCATCATTGACCTCCATTCTGTGTCTTCATAAAGAAAAGCGTGGCTTCTTTGGAACCCAAAATAAGCACATGTGATCAACTACTAATTTAGCAATAAACAGAAAATTGACTTCGAATCATCTCTCTGTCACTCTAATTGATTAACAGTCACATGAAAATTGATAACATGATTTTCAGCAACAGAGCGTGTGGCACACAAGCCCGTCGGGTCTATTGGCTTTGGATATTGACTTCCTTCCAAATAAAGCTTTTTAAAAGTACATTAGTGAGTCCACTAATAATCTTAAAAAGCAGTCTAATTACAATAATGAACTCCATACAATGAGTTAATGCAATATTGGATCTTACAGATCTGAGTATCTCACTGAAATAAAAACAAAGTACAAATTCTGTTGAATATATAGTACAATCATAGTTTTGTTTCACTAGGAGTAGATAAATAACTATTGCCCTCTTTGCTTCTGGAGCATTCTGATGATATATTTTCACATGATATCTAAATGCCTTAAAATTTTCCCAACATCCATGATACTAAACTGAACTTAAAATTAATTGGAAGCTGCTGACCCACTAATGTTCACATGGTTCAATTAGAAACCATCCTTACAAAGTAGAATATTGGGGGAAAAAAATAACTGGAAATGAAGCTTAATTGGGCTGGATAGTGAGTACTTCTAACCCAAGAAAGTTATTATAGCAGAATTTGGCTCCGGTCCACGTTGACATCAGGGAAGCAGACACCAGGGTTACAGTGAAGCAAGCTAGCTCGGCTCCACTGTGCTGCACATTCTCTGTTTGCTCCTCCAGATCTACATTTCACCCTCTCTACTACTTGCAGCCCCTGAAGACTTTAAAGACTGTGTCCCTGGGCCTCTTTGCCTTCCCCTTCTGGTTAGCCTGAGATATTGGGAGGCATAAACAATGGTCCAAGTCCAGGAGGGAAACTAGGTGTGTATTTTTCCTCCAACTCCCTCCTGCCGGGTACTTTTAAAAAGCTTTTTTTGAAAGCAGTTGCATTCCTCCACCAAAGGCCGCACTCTTGAGATGTCCCCTATCCATCGGCTATAGCTACAGCTCTCTGGGTTTCAGAACAAGGTCCCTCTGCTGGCATCTTCGGGTCTGGGGGTGGTCCTGGCCTTCCACTGTTGCTAGCCCTGGGGATTCATCAATTGTTGATTTCCTTTAACCCTTCCACACCCTGAAAAATAGTCTTTTCATGAAACTCTCATCCCAATTGAGTTTATCATCTGTTATCTGCCAAAATTCTGACTCACATGTCTACCTTCCATTAACTTAGTGGCACTCTGCCTGTTGGGGGTTACAAACCCC
>NW_006441953.1:19438185-19464987 GCF_000325575.1 Pteropus alecto | reverse complement strand
GCTGAATCTGAGCAAACAGCCAAGTTCACATAATGGCATTTCCCTTCTCCCCCTTTTTAAAAATTAACAGAAAGAAATCTATGAGATTATATGTATAATTATATATATATATATTATATATATATGCCAAAATGCACATGGTTACATGTATATGAATTTCCTGATACAATTCAAAGAGCTGACAGACACCTTAAAACTTATCTATGGATACCAAAGTATGAACCTCTACTATGGTGAGGTGACTTCTAAGAAAACTGTTTGTATTTTCAGAAGTGACTTATATGGGTTCTATGTTGTTCTTTAGAGTTCCACGATGGATCTCAGATTGTGGAGTGTAAAGTTCTAAGAAAGCACCGCACATCTAAAACAAAATCTTCAAATAAGGAATAAACATAAAAGATATTAGTCTATACTGCATGTTTAATTTTACATTTTTCCTTGTTTTTTCATGTCATGTATTTATCACATATATCCTTAGAATGTTTTTCTATTAGCTAATGCAAAGTTAAACCAACTTGCAAAGTTTTTTATTTATCATTTCAAGTGGCATCTGGACTACTGATAAGTAAATGTCTTTAAAAATCTCTAAAAGAGATTTCTTAAAGTTTTACCATCTAGCAGACCCACTCAGCATTCCAAAGCCCTATCCCCAAGGATGCCAATATGTATTCAGCTGTTTTTTTATTAACACTGGTGGTTCCATAATATTAAAAATGTATACACCAAGTTGCCCCAATAGAAAACATGCACGGATTGTGATGAAAAATAAATTCCACTTCAAATAGTCACCCTCTCTGCCGATAGCCCTTCCCCATGGTCCAGGAGGAGCATTTTTCTATAGAAAAAAAAAAGTTGAAGTCCAACACTCCAGTGGCCTTGAATCTCTTAGGGTCTCTATCAGTGGCTGTTAAAATTTAAAATGCTCTGTATAATCCTTGACTCCAGAAAAAAAACATGCTACTTATATTCCTTAAACTACTGGCAGCTTAAGTTATTCTGTGTGGTTCAGAGGGAACAAAAGAACCAATGCGATAGACACCAGACCATAGAAATGTCAACAGAAAACAATGTGGGAAAAAGAAAAAAAGAACTTAGTTGAAGTTTTCTTTCTAATGTCAGTCATCTTAATGACCCTGTATTTAAAAGATACCTTTTAAAATAAATAAATAAATAAATAAATAAACTAGTTTAAATACCGTGATAGAGTGTATATAAACTTGATTGTGTCAAATGGGCATATAAATTATTCTTTTAACGGCTTTAAAAATAAGATTAGCATAAAAGAGACCTTTGGTGTCTATAATTCCAAAGACTACATGGATACATAAACTCCATAGTCCATGCGGTTTATTAGTAGCGGGGGGCTTCTCTTTATTATCTTATGTTATTTAATTAACAGAGACCTCCTTGACTATTTTGGTGACTATCTTTAACATCATCACCAGCAGTCCTGAGAGAGTGGTCTTTCCTAAAATGTTATTTTTGTCCCTCATGATTTCCTAATCTGCCGTGAAGTTACCAACCTCGTAGGTAGCTATCTGGGTTCAGCAACCTGTGATGTCTTCCCTTCATCCTTTCCCCACCCTGATCTTCTCCTACTGAATCAGAAGATGACTTCTGTTTAATCTTAAAAGAAAAAACATTTAAGTGAATTCAAAAGTCCAAAGGAGAGCTCTCTCCTTGTTGTTCCAGCTCACCCAAAGCCCCCAACCCTGACTCCATCAAACACGGGGCTGCCAAATTAATCTTCCTACTAGCACAGCCCTGATTATGCCCCAACCTCCAACCCGTCCTGATCAAAACCCTCCAAGGGCTCTTCCAGTCTTACTGAAAAAAAGAAGTTCTTTGAAAGCTATAGCCTGGGATTCACAGCCCCTAATAATCCGACACTGGCTTTACTCTGATTTCTACTTTTCTGCTCTGTGTTACTATGAGTTCCAAATGAATTACATCACCATTCCCCGGAAGTACCATATGCTTCATAACCATGGCTTTGCTCATCTCTTCCCTCTACCAAAACAGAATGCCTTTTCTAAGGCAGTTCAAATGTTACCTCATCTGTAACATGTTATGCCATCTTTTCTATAGCTTCCTGCCCACTGTTCTCCAGCCCAGCCTCGGTGCTTTATCTGGTAGTAGTTTACCTATTTGCAAACGACTAGACCCAGATTACCTATTTGTAAAATGAAATTGATAAAGATAAGTAATTATGAGGCATATTAAATATGTAAAACACTTAAAGTACAGATATGGTTTTTGTTGTGGTTGTTGTGATTCTCACTTTTATCTTAAAACAGTTACCGTATACCAAGGAACTTAGAATATTGAATATTCTACAAATCCTTTCTCCCCGAGTATAAGCCACCTAGAGAGTGCAGGGTTCATTCCGTTTTATCCAGGTGTCATTATCTTTCATACATATGTTTCATACATATGTTTCATACATATGTTTCATACATATGTTTCATACATATGTTTCATACATATGTTGGCTATATCATTCGCATTCCCTCCAAGGGAATAGAGGAAGGAATAGAGGAAATAGAAGAAATTACGTGTCCTCAATTCTGGGACGAAGAAAGAGCCAACAGTTTCAGATTCTGAGTATATCATTTGCGTGGATCAGTGTGGCCTGGAAATGCCATATTTGTACACTGGCTTTCACTTAAGGGAAGGTGTTAAATTGAGTCACCGCACTATCACTAATTGAATTCTAAGACATGTCAGCCGCAATGCCTAGGCTATAGCTCTTTAGAGCAAGATGGCAGTTGAGTGTAACAAGGACCCTGCCATTTTTACCAAAGGAACTGAGTCTGTCTTTGAATAGAGCCCATTTCCTCCTTTTCAGCTCTCCTGAGCACTCACTTACATAGAAAGCAAATGAGATGCCACTTTGTCATCTTGGTCTGCAGTTTCTCACAAAGCCTTCCTCTTTTAAAAGACCTTGAGGGTCAGATTCTAATCTGAGTAGTACTGTGATGAGTCTCTTAAAAGGACCACTCTGATGCCTGCAAGCACAGCAGAAAGTATTAGGAAATACAGCCTCATTAGTCAAAATCACAGCCACCCCACAGAACACTCACATAGAATCAGAGCAGCCATTTTGGATATGTTTTAGTAAGGAATATACACCTCATAACTATCTACCCAGCATAAACAGTTTTTATTCTGTCCAAGGATTGCTTCTTGAATCCAGAGCTAGAATGGAAAACCTGAGCTGAGGCATATTCAACTGCTCTGAGACATTTTAGGCGTCATGCACATTCAGCTTGCAGAGCTCTGAGCCAGCGGAGCTCTGGGTGCATCTCAAAATGACATACGGTGACAGAGAGTTCCACCAGAGCACAGGGCACCCAGTTAATTGGCAAGGCTGGTCACTAGAAAGCACACTTCACTCTCCAGCAGTTGGAAGGCCACTTGGGCAACACCCAAAGAAGCATTTTAAGAGGACAAAAGTTGCAAAACTCTTTGCATAAAGCCCACATGACAACCAGAAACAACTCTGCGTTTGTACTTGTCTTTTGCATTTCCCAGGCGGTGCTCGTCGAGGGGGAAATGTAAGCCTTTTCGCACAGGCAAGTATTTTAAGCCCTACTGCGCACAGAAGTTCTCGGGGGAATGACCCACACAGCCTGCAGGGTCACTGCTTCCTAATTTCCCTGGGTGGTACCTGATGACTCAGCAAGAGCCTACTTCTTAATTCCTGCACAGAAAGGATCACCCTAGTTTCAGGAATGAATACTGAAGCCAGAGGACTTCAATACCACTTACTAGCTATATGAACTGGGCAAGTTCCTTAACTCACTAAGCCTTAGTTTCTTATTCTCTATAGGAGAAATAATATTTATGAGAATAAGAATATGTACAAAAATGGTTTTATAACTTGATGATACAAAACTATTTTTTTAAGTTAATGATTAGTTTAGATGCAGAGCAAAAATATATCAGCCCTCTCTGCCAAAATACCTCTTTGTCTGATGCTCTTAGATACCACACGTTAGTTCCCTAGGGCTGTCATAACAAAGTGCCACAAAATGAGTGACTTAAAACAGTAGAAATTTATTCCGTCCCAGTTATGAAAGCCAGAAATCCAAAATTAAGGTGTAAATAGGACCATAGTTTCACTTAAGACTCTAGGAGAAGAATTATTCTAGGCTGATTAATTTTATGAGCCAAACTTGACAGGGCCACAAGGTACCCCGATATTTGGTTAAACATTCTTTCTGAATGTGTCTGTGAGGGTGTTTCTAGATGAGATTAGCATTTGAATCAGTAGATTGAGTAAAGTAGATTGTTCTTCCCAGTGTGGGTGGGCCTCATCTAGTCCTTCAAGAGCCTGGATAGAACAAAATGACAGAGCAAGGGAAATTCTGTTCTGTCTGTGGGAGTGGAGATAGCAATCTTCTCCTGCCCTTGAACTAGAACTTGAACCACTGGCCTCCTGGCCTTCAGACTTTTGCACTCAATTGGAACTACATCACCGGCTTTTCTGGGTCTCCAGCTCAGAGATGGCAAGCTGGAACTTCTCAGCCTCCACACTTATAAGAGCCAATTCCTCATAATAAATCTATATATACATACATATATGTGTGTAGGTCTATATACATATAATTTATAGATTTATTATTTATAGATTTTTATATATCTATATATGTGTAACATACAAAGATATATCCTATCGGTTCTGTTTCTCTGGAGAATCCTAACATACCTACATACCTCTCCTACACACCTCTCTTGCCTCTTCTGGCTTCTGACGTGTGTCAGCGATCCTTGCTGGACCTTGGCTTACAGATGCATTGCTCTAATTTCTGCCTCTGTCTTCACATGGCCTTCTTCCTTGTGCATCTGTGTTCAAAATTTCTTCATCTTGTAAGGACACCAGTAATTGGATTAGGGCCCATCCTGATCCATTATGATCTTATCTTAATTTGATTAAATATGCAAAGTCTTTATTTCCAAATAAGGGTATATTCACAGATTCTTGAGGTTAGGACTTCATCATATCTTTTGGGAGGACACAATTCAATCTATAACAAACATATTAGGCATCCTTTAACCTCAGTACAACTACAAATATAAGAGCTGTATCACTTAGCCCAATCAAACAAAAGACTTCATATTCCTCAGCATCAATTACCAAGCATTTCAATTATTTTTTTTCTGACTGATTTCACAGGTCAGTAGAGGTCATGGTTTAATTGTAGGTGCCAAGCACCATTCTTGGCATCTATTAAGATCTCAATTAATGTCAAATGAACAAATACTGTGCATGGACAAACATATGAACTACAGACATCAGTAGATAAAGAGTAACAGTATACTCTGAATATTCCAAAATAATCTTGATTATAAATATGCTGGCCCTGCAACTTTGCTCGTGCATGTCAGAAAATGTCTCATTGTTGGTTTGGAAAACTGGCTCACCAAAATACAGGAGTCAGAATAAAAGGCAGTGGGGTGTTTTGTTCTTCGAACTCTTCATTTCCCCTCACAAATTTCTTTTCTTCCTGATTCTTCTCTCAGCGAATGACAACTGGAAGTTCCTGCTCCTTCAACAGCAATGCCTCTCCTCTCCACTTCGCATCACTAATTTGTAAGCCTGTCCATTTAAACCTTTCCACATCTCTTTCATTAGCCTCCTCTTCCCCATCCCTACGTCACTCCTTTAGTTGGGGCCTCATAGTGCCTCAGATTATTGACTCTGTTAACTTGAATTTTTGGCCCCTCCGATCCTTCTTCCACCAGACTCTTCATTCTAAAATGCAAACTTGATTATCCATTGGCTTAAATTACCTCGGCAACTGTCTACCGCCTTCAGGATTAAATCTCAGATCCTTAGCATGCCATATGTGGCAGACACTGCTGGTTATGTATGTGTTCATCAAAACTCATTTTTTCTTCACCTGGGGATGCAGATAGAATTCATTGCCCAGCCATCCTTGCAGTTAGGTGTGACCACATGCATGAGTTTCTAGACAATAGGACATGAAAAGAAATAACATGTGCTATTTCTAACCTGGTTCATAAAAATCTCCCATGCCATCCCCCATGCTGTCTCTCTTCTAGTCAGAGGATCCACTACAGGTCACTGGGGACCTAAGAAATGGTAGAGTCACAAGATGGAAAGAATATGGGTTCCTAGATTAATATAGAAAGGTATTTGCTACATATGAGAGATATTAATTTATATTGTATTCAGTCACAGACTTGTGATGGTTGTTTATTACAGCACTGAGCTTACTCTGACAAATACACCGTTCGAGGCTCTTAGTTTTTTGACCCCTACCTACTTCTCCCATCTCATCATTCATTCATTGCTCCTTTCCATCCCATACCATCTTTCTGCCTCAGTGAACTACTAGGATTTCCCAAACTCATTATTTCCCTCTTGACTTTGGTTCCATTAGAGGGATGCTTTCTCTACTTAGACTAGTTCACTGCTTCATCTCTTTGCCTGATTTATTTTTCTTCATTGCACTTATCACTACTTGAAATATTATGTACATATTTGTTTATTCTCTCTTTTCTACTAAAAATTAAGACCCTTGAACAGGAACTTTAATCACTTCACTCTTGTATCTCCAGCCCCTTGATTAGCCTGGTTTAAAGTAGACTCTTGAATATGTTTCTTGAACAAATGGATTAATAACAACAGCTAATAATTTAAAATATTTACAATGTGCCTTGCCCTGTGTTACAGAATATGTGTGTGTGTGTGTGTGCATTCCTCACAAGAACCCTATGAGATAGTACTACTCTTTATCCTCATTTTACATGTTATGAAATTTAAGGCTTAGAGAGATTAAGTTCTTTGCTAGATCACATAGCTAGTATGCACCTGAGTCAGGATTTGAACCTATTCAAACGATAAAGAACCGCACTTAACCACTGGTTTATGAATCAATAAATGCTTTGTAATGAGTCCTTCTTAGCCAACAGGAAAAGTACCCAGGGTCTGGCAATCACTAGGCCTATCCCATGACACTTTAAAGGCTCAAGCACCATCCAGAGATTCTATTCATGAACACACACAGAGAAGCTATACAATTTCTCATGCTTAATGTCACTCTTAATCTTACAGAGCAGAAAGTTAATAATATCGTTCCTTGAAGGTAACATAAACACTTAAAATGTTTTCTTTCCAACTCTTCAGACTTTACACTTCACTTCCTTCCTTTTCTGGTTCAGTGTCATTGAATTTAGTGGGTAAATGGGCAAATATATATCTCCAGACCTTACTAAACATGTCTTTTGATGTGTTTAAGTTCCAAAATGAATGTCACTCATGTTACAACCTCTCAGGTATTTAGAAGTATTAGCAATTTCCCTTCTCCTTTGCTATTTTTTTTCTCTAGGCTATCTATTCTATATTACTTCAATCTCTCTTTGTACAGTAAGTCATGCCCTCTAATCCATTTATCATTCTCATCATCCTTGCTTGCAGTATTTCCTTTTCATCTTTTTTTTTTTAAGGCAAAACGGTGCTCTAACAAACACACTCATATACCGACACACACTACACAATCTTCAGCACCCCAGGACCAGTCTCTCCATCAGAATCCTCTCCTGACAGCAGCTGACATAATTTTTGGCCTCTGTCATCTTCAACTCAGCTCTTTGGTCAACACTTCCCTTCTCTACCTAGATTTGTCTTTCTCATTTTCACTCAGTTATTGTCCGTGGTCACAAATGGTTCTTTGATCTGCTATGATATCCATGAGTAAATATATTTTATGGCCCATTTTTTAAAAACTCAAGAATCGCAAAGAGTGATGAATGTAGCAAGCAGCTATAAATGGACCCTTGCAGCACCCTGTGTAAATTAGGGTTCAGACGGGGTTCAAGTTAGTCTTTCCAATACTGATAAAATGCATCTCATCCCAAATGGTGCTTGTAAGAACATTGTCTATACACAACCTGAGCTTAGAGAACTTATGGAGGAGAGAAAATTTTGTATTGTTATTGCCATGTCTTTTTCTAACTCCTTCCAAGCTGTCCACAGATCTTATTTGTCCCCGATCTTCCATTGCTCACACTCCAAGCTTAAACACAAACCTCTTCCAAACTATCGGTCAACTAACATGATCCTTCTAACCAATGGAAATTAAGGAAAAGCTTTTCTATCTTTAATAAACATATGATCTCTCTGAACCTCAGGGTTTTTTTTTTATGTGTAAAATAGAGATGATAGTCCATATTACACATTTCTTTATGTAGAGAACTCTCAATTATACATATTCTTGTTACATGGATAACACATTAATTTTCACAGCCTCTTCCCTTAAGTCTCTCATCTCCAATAAAAATGTTAGTATTGGTATGTTCTCTTCTTCTAAGTTCTTGGGTATATATACACAAACCAGTGTTAATTACTATTTTCCTTTGACTTTGATCCCTGCAAAGACTGGTCCATGAGAGGTTTAGCTTTATAAAGGTTACACGTAGATTTTCATTATTTAAGGCTGTTGGTTGGTTCTACCTTCCCAAATCCAAAAGGGTCCATTTCAAACTCTGCACGCTCTTTTGAGACACTGGCCCCAGCTTTAGTTAATGTCCACCTAGACATTAGCAAACATAGTTAAAAGGTTCATTCTCCTGTTGTGAAGAGGAAAAGCATAAAAGTACTTCAAAACCAAACCAATACTTTTGAGGATTATCTACAAATTTGATTTATCTGAACTCTCCTCCATTTATATGCTTAATCAAGGACTGCATGTGTGGAGAATCACATATTTCCATAATTTCTAATGTTCATTCTGTAATTTTTCTGAAGATATTTTTCCATGAATTAATCCCTTCTTAGCTCTTTAAGAACCCTTGGAATAGATAATATAATCTTGCTGATTTATATGGTGCAGTTTAGTGGCTAGAGTATTCTTTTATTTAGCCTCTTATGTAGCTTTCTGACATTCCCACCAAAAATCTCAACCTTGGCACCTCTAAACTTCTCTCCGTAATTTAGTTAAAAGGGTAAGCCAAGTAATTGCTAACTAATTCCCTCACATCGCAGTTTTCTACAAGTCTGCCTTCCCTCTTCACATGTAGTGGGCTATCTGGGCCCTTGCTCTCTTTTATTTTCTAATTCCATTGCTTAGGAGAAATATTTTAATTGTGGTTGTTTTGGGTATTGTCGAATCTATTTCTGCAGAATGCAAATTGTCCAAGGCAAGACCGGTCCTTAAATATTCATTGATAGCTAACTTACTTCAAAAGCAAATTTATCAGCCTTGGTATCAAATCCAATGAACAGTCTATTTAGAACCTAGTTTATTCATAGAACTCTATCAGTTTATTCAAATATTTTATTGAATGCCTGGTAGTATATGAAGAAAAGGAATATGATGAAAGATACAGTTCCTACACTCTGGAGAGGTATTTCAAAGAAAATATCTTCATATTTGAGAAAGAGGGAGCAAATTGCAAAAAAGACCACATTTTGTAATTAGTGATGTCAATAATAATGGCAGCTATTTATTGTGCATTTACTCTTTGTGGGCTGTCTCTGTATGAAGGTTTCATTCTCCCTTTCGATACTCACCACAGCACTATGAGTTTAGTGTTACTGTTATCTTTGTTTTACAGATAAGAGCATGGAGAATTAAGGAAATTAAAGCACTAGCCCAAATCAAACAGCTCACTAGTGGCAGAGCTAGAATTCATATCTACAGTGTCTGCATTTTTAATTTCTAAAAACATAGAATGAGCACAAGTGTGTCTGATATGTGGTAGATACACAATTACTGCCTGGTTAATTGTTATTAAAAAGAGTGAATGGGAAGACAACAGTGTGGCTTAAACAAGCTTGAGTCAGGGAGCAACTGAGGCAAGGGATGGACATCTAGGCTAAGGGAGTGGCCTTAGACTTCTCTGGGAGTCCAGGTCATACAGTGAGTACTGAAACCTCCAGAGAAAGGGTAAAGCACTGAAGGCTTTGAGCTGGGAAGAAACTTGATGAGTGTGTCAATTTGGGACAGATATTCCCAGCAGTGATGTGCACAAAGAACTGAAAACTGGAGGCCTTGATACTAATTAGAAGAAAATAATACTCTATGGATGGGATAATAATGAATTGAAGAAAGAGAACAGACTTCACAGAAAAACAATGGATAAGATGAGGATACTGAACTTTGCTGAAGGGTGTAAACAATGATTCTGAGGTTCTGAAACTAATGACTCTTATTGTCATTATTGAAAATTACATAAAGTCAGGAAAAAGTGTCAGTTTGAGTGTGACAAAATAGTATATAGCTTGACAAAATAGTTGGTATCCAGATATTCTTACAATGCATAAAAGGATGAATGAATGAATGAATGAATGAATGAGTTATAGAAAAGCTGAGTTTGAGGGGACAGAAGAGCCTTCCAAGTAGAATCAAATCCCATAGAATTTCCTCTAGAAATAATTTATATTTTCTCTGTTCTTTAATATTTTAGTTAAATTTGCCTCTATTGTAGTCAAATATACTAATTGTTCCTTCCTTTCTCCGTATGCTCTTTAAAACTCTTTATCTGAGTTATTTTAGATAATGTGGTAAATAAATATTCAGATTTACAAAAGTAATTCCAAAGAAAGCCTTCGGTCATGTAGTCAGATTTTATTTTTAAAGCCCAGCAGGATTTCTTATTCTCGAAATTCTCTGGTAAGAAGACAACCAAATCTCTATCTAGTTAATACAAAGTTTTTAAATTCTCCTTCAGAATATAAGTCAAATAGAGGACCCAAAGTTTCACTCAAATAACCTAAGGAATTAGTCTTGCATCATGCACTAGACATAAAGCATATGTAGAAAGGGAAAAACAGAAGAGGAAATAAAATAATATTGGTGAAAAGTCATGTACATAAAAGACTAGTTTTGCTGGCCACCACCACTCTGCCTTAGGAGTAGCCTGAATAAAAGATAAATGATGAGGGACAACGAGGGAGAAAAAAGTAAGAAAGGGTTCAACAATCCTAAATCTCTGAGACCATTAAAAATGGAAATTTAGATAGATACATCCATCCAAACACTATCGTTTTAGTGAATAAGAATGAAGGTTTCAAAGCCAGACAGATCTGGGTTTGAATCTCAACCACTTTTACCATTAACTGAGTGATGCGATGAAAGCCAAGTTGTTTCACTTCTCTGCCTCAGTTTCCTCATGTGTAATATCAAGATAAAGCCTCGGGTTAGTTGTAATAAAAAGAGATAAAGTATTTAAGTTCTTAGCATTTGACTGAGGCACAGTCAAGTGCTCAATCACAGCCATTATTTATGAATGTTATCATACTGTGCTATATACCAAGGTAAAGGAAGGAAGGAAGGAAGGAAGGACCGCATGGGCTCTTTCTATTGGACGTTTGGAGCCCTGTTTGCATCAGACCCCCTGGTGGCACCCACGCCCTGGCACCCATGCCACCTGCTGAGTGAATGCCCTGTGATCTCCTCTTGCTTCCTTGTCTCACCCATTTTTGAAGGAAGGAAGGAAGGAAGGAAGGAAGGAAGGAAGGAAGGAAGGGAGGGAGGGAGGGAAGGAAGGGAAGGAAGAAAAAATAAATAAATATTGGTATTTCTCCCTCAAATCCCTTCTCCTCACCAGCTTCAGCCAACAAACCTCTAGATGTAACGCCACCTGAATCATCAGAACACCATGAAGACATGAAAGGAATGAGAAAACACATGGAGTAAATTAGAAAAATATATACTACTTACTGGGCTAGTGTTACAGTTGCACTGGATTAGGGAGACCTGGGCCATCAGTTACTCAAAGTGGTGTTGAGTTATCTAATGGAGAGAGGATCAGAGGACAGAACCAGCTGTGTGAAGTAGTGGAATTATAGAATCGGAATCTGATTCTAAGATGAGATATTCTAAGGGGAAAAGAAATGCTCACTTTTACATGCACAATATTATTTGCTACTGAGGATAAGAGGTCTCTGGAAGGAATGAAACACATTCCCTTCTAATATCCTCTTTTTAAAAAAAGCTGCTCTCTGGGTATTTAAAATGCATGTTTGTTAAAAGTTGCCCTTCTGAGATAACAGCCTAATACTCATGTCTTGTGAAAAAGGAGAATTTTTTGGAGATGCTTATTCCACTTGAATTTTCAACTGTATGTTTTGCACATGTCTATTTGGTGTTTTTAAGTACTAAATTCTTCAACCTTACACTGTAGCATGGTGGATGCTTGAAGATATCTTTTCAATTGAGTAAAATTTACACATAATTTACATTTTACATACATATTTAACTCTCATGGTAAAAACATAATCTCACTCAACTGGAAAAGGAGTTACTACTAACATACTTTATTAATAGTATGAGAAATTCTATTTAAATAAAGAAATGTAATCCCTTTAGAACTCGAAGCCAGTATATGACACCTAGCAATTGTGCTTTAAAGGTATATTTCACGAGATATATCTGAATCCAAGAAACAGTCATGAAATGGGTAATGCTTCTAAACAGGCCGATAACTCCACTACAGCAATAACAGTAGCTATAGAAGTAGTAATATTAATGTAGTAATAGCAGCAGTGATAGTAATAAGCCACAGTACTACTAAACTGTACCAGGCATTGCTCTAAATGAGTCATATGTTTTATGATATTTCTTCTCGCAACCCTATGAATAAGTTCTATTACTATCTCTTTCACAGAAGAGAAAGTTGAGGGACAACAAGGAAGTTAAGTATTGCCCCAGATCATGTAGCTATTAAGCGGCAAAGCTAGAATTTAAACCAAGAAAGACTTGAGAACCTGAGATTCGTAACACGTCTCATGTACATGGCTACAAGGAAGGTGAGTTTGGATTCCAGCCCGTATCTGTGGGATTGCAGAATGCATCTGAGACCTCAGTTCTCTATCAGGAAGTTCCCACGGCCTTTGAGTAAATATTGCTCTGAGGGATCCATCTCATGAGTTCAGAGTATATAATTAGCTCTCTTCACCCAAGAAGTAGCTATAAATTAGGTCTTGTTAGTGATGGAAAATAAAATGTATCAGGAAAGTGGTTCCATAGACCTTCACTGAGAATCTTGTTCATTTCCAGAATGTAAGTGGGAAGAATGGAAAGAAGGAGGAAGAGGAAAGAGAAAAAAAGAGAAAATTTTTTTATTGAACAACTACTAAGTGCCAAGAAGAGTGCTAAGTACCTTATATATAAGAACTCGTTTCATTGGAGCACAGAGTTCAGAAAAAGAGTCACAAGTGATCAAAAGACAGAATTATATTAAACTCACATAAAGATTAAAAAAACTAGATTGACTTATTAGGAAAAGGAAGCTACTCATTTTTCAGATTAGGAAACTTTAGCTGGGAGAGCTTCAGTGGCGTGCCCCAAATCAACGGCAGTAAGCTAATGTTAAACCCAAGACTGGACCAGTCCACTGAACTTCCCTGCCCCAGGCTCCACGTTTGCATGCAACTCCACCAGGCGCATCTGTGCTGTGCCCTCTGCTTTCCCACTGGTGCCTGGCACCAGATCACCTCTCAGCTGAGACATTCTATCCCCACTGTTGATTGGTGACAAAGTCATCGATTTGAATCAGGGATACCCCTTGCCAAATTGAACCAAAGGGAGCAGTGGTAGGTACTAAATTTGACTTTCCTATGTACATAAGAGTTTTAGTTTGTTCTCGTCCCTTCTTTGGGGAGAAGAGAACAGATATTATGAGCTGGATATTTTACTCCCATTTTATAGATGAGTAAACTAAAGCTCAAAGAGGTGAGCAAATTTACCTAAGGTTGCTTACTTAGCTAAGAAGTGGCAGACTTAGGGTTCAGCTATAGGATTGCTGAACAAAAGTTTCACCAGTGGCAATGCATATATTTATATGTCTATGCCTTTCACCTTAGGTCTAAGATAATACTCTCTGAGCTACCAATTCTTCTTCATAAAGGCGTGTCCTGCTTAAGCTGCTAGGGGGAGTCACTAGGTCAGTTCTTCCCCACGCAGTTAGAAAGTTATGGCATAAGGAATAGATTGCACCACTGTTGTTATTCTTCATAAAGGCGTGTCCTGCTTAAGCTGCTAGGAGGAGTCTCTAGGTCAGTTCTTACCCACGCAGTTAGGAAAGTTATGGCATTAAGGAATAGATTGTTTAGCTTATTTTTCCTTCGCTTTTCTTAGAATAATAAAGGGATAATGATTTCTTGGTATTCACATGAAATGCTCAGAACTCTGTTTCTCTGACAAGGTACATGGCAATTTTAGCCATTAAATGGAAAAGAGAAAAGCCCCCAATTCTGTAAGGGGTCCTTATAGAACAGGGACCTTATTCTTCCAAGAATGGCTGTGAGATGGCTGGATATGAGTGCAACCAGCTGGGTGACCTGGAACAATTTATTTGACATCCCTAAGCCTCAATCTGTTTATCTTTAAAATGAGGAAAAATAATACTGCCTACTGCATAGGGTGTTTATGAGGTACATAAAATACATAATCCTCGTACCCATCAGGATGGCTACCATCAAAAAAGCAAAATCAAGTGTTGGCCAAGATGTGGAGAGATTAGAACCCTTGGGCTTTGTCAGTGGGAGTGTAAAATGGTGCCACTGCTGTGGAAAACAGTATTGCAGTTCCTCGAAGAATTAAAAATAAAATTACCATACAAAGTTTATAGTTCTGAGTATAAACCCAAAAGCACTGAAAGCAGAATCTCAAAGAGATATTTTATACCCATGTTCATAGCAGCATTATTTACAACAGCCAATTTGCAAAAGGCGGAAGCAACTCAAGTGTCCATCGATGGAGGAAAGGATGAGCAAAAGGCGGGATGCACACATAATGGTATATTATTTGGCCTTAAAAAGGAAGGAAATTCTGACACATGCTACAACCTAAATGGACCTTGAAGACATTATACTAAGTGAGATAAGCCAGTCATAAAAAGACAAATACTATATGATTCTACTTACACAAAATACCTAGAAGAGTCAAATTCGTGGAGACAGAAAGTAACATGATGGTTTCCAGGGGCTGAGGGGAGGGGACAACAGGGATTATTGTTTAATGGCTTTGGTTTTGCAAGATGAAAAGAGTTCTGGAGATGGATGGTGGTGATGGTTGCACAACAACGTGACTGTACTTAATACACTTAAAATACACTTAAAAATGGTTACTATAGTTTAAAAAAAAAAAAAAGCCATGGGGACAGCCAGCTTAGGGGAGGGGAAGCAATAACATAAATCGAAGTGCCTGAAATGAAAAAAGGAAAAGTACTTAGCAGAGAGCTGGCCCACTGCAATTATTCAAGGAATGTTGAGCTGTTGGTAAAGATGGCAGAAGGGTGGTGGTGAGCTGGTGACAGGGGTGGTAGAAGTAGAAACGTGACATTAATTCAGGGTGTATACAGCTCTCTCCTTAGAAGAGCTTGGCTCCCCAAGAGAAAGATGCATGCTTTGAATCTCAGAATGCAAAGCAACACTAAACGAATTGACTTCCTTTGCACAAGAAGAGCCTCGGTGGCTTGGAGCTGAGCACAGGTAGTGAACTGAGCAGATCCGGCGTGGTGGCGGCAAGGCACAGCATTTGGGGAATTGCTCCAGGAATTGGAAAAACATGGTTTAGTTAGGTTAGTTGGTTGGTGGTTCCCAAAGTGATAGGCTCTGGGCACAACGGGGAGGGCTGTGCATGTATGTGCTTGAGCATGTACGAGCGTGAGAGATGGATTGAGAGAGGAGACTGACTGATCAATGAGAAGGGAGACATCTCCTATAAAGAGCCATTGGGCTCTGAGCAGATGATTGAAAACACAGAGCATTAACTCCCGCACTTTGGGATCTTAGGGGCCAGTGGCATCTTCCGGAGCCCTCACCTAGAGAGACTGACCGAGGGGCCAGCCCACCCCTCCCACACTTCCTCAGTTGAGTCTACTACCTCTTTTGTGAAGTCTGGGAAGGTCAGGGGAGTGAGCATGTCATGGGCCAAGGCTAATAACAATAATAAACCTCCGAGAACAAAATTGACTGAAAAGAATAAAATTCTTAAAATGAGATAGTTCTCTATAGTTCTCTGTCATTTCTGTCTCAGATTATTTTGGGGAAGGTTGAACACAATTTTATTGAGAAATCAATTGTAATTGGCACTCTGCATTATCCCTGGCAGAGGACGCTGATGACAGACTCTCCCGAAATCTACAAGCTAATTGACTTCTGCTGCCTGCACCCTCGCATGCAAGGCCGAATGAGGGACCCCTCTCCTCACCACGTGTCCAGCAGACACTGATTTGCAACACCTTCCTCCTGTCTATGAGATAAAAAATAAAATTGGAAAAGGAAACAAAAGGAATAGGTTCGGGGCAACTAATGAAAAGTGGGGTCGTGAGGACAAAGATAAAATTGCAGACATAAGTGTGTGCTAAGGACAATACATTCCTAGAACACAGTTGACCAGAGAGAAAAAAAGTAACTTGTGCGTGTATACGTGTGTGTATGTGTGTGTGTGCGTGCATGTATGTGTGTGCGTGCGTGTGTGTGTGTGAGTGCTGGGAAAGTGGCGTTGGAAGTGGTATTTTATTGTATTTTGCCAATAAGGCCCATCAAAAGATCTCTTCCTAAGCTCTTTTTATGTTTATTTCAATCAAGCTCCACTACTTGAACCAAAGAGAACATGCCAATACTGTGGCTATTGGAGGGAGAGAAATCTGAACAAAATGCATAATGAGTTATCGTATGCCAAAAAAAAAAAAAAAATGTGCTTTTTAATGTAATGCTACCCTGACCTTTTCAAGGGGAGCAGCAGCTGGCCTCACCAGACTCACGGATTATGGGACTTTCCTCAGAATTTATCCAATGCACTGATGCAAATTCGCCAGATGTATCATTTATTTTGGTGGGAATTGCAATGTCAGAGGCTAAAGGCTCACCCAGGTGTGCCCCAGAATGCACCGCCCCCACGACAAGACTGAGTGAACCGCTTTCCAACATTGCTCTAAACAGCCGGCAGTTTTCAAACTTCATACTTCGCAATTCATCTTACTGACAAGCACCCTGAGTCTCTCATGAGGTGGTTCTTTGGTGTAGGGGAGAGAAAAGGAACAGCCGCAGTCACTTTTCCTCTTCCAAGTGCCAGCTGCATTTGACTCTGTACCTATGCTTATCAGTTCTCGGTCCCCTATCCTGGGCACAGCGGTAGCCGTCACACACTCTTGACAGGGGGCACTTTCCTGAAAAGTATAATAGCACCTTCAAGACAACCCCCAATGCAGAACAGCAGCCAAATGTCGCCAGCTTCCCAACTGCACTCACAACCTGTGTTCAGTGCCCTTAAGAGAGGATTTTCCTCCCATTCTCCCCTATGGTGTCTCCAGCTTTCTTCAACCCCTATAATAAGGATCCCTTGTCTCTGTGTTATTCCCAGCAGACACAAAAATCTAGGGCAACATAGCCTAAAATGATCATTTCCTTCAAAGCTGCAGCAATCCCAAAGCCACTTGGGGCCCCATCTCTCACGACCCTGCTCTAAAGGGTGTGGATGTGGGAGTCGACTCTCTGCACCTCCATCTGCACCCTGACACAAGCACCCCTCACTCTGCCTTGGGCACCAGCCCAGGAGCACTGTGCATGTGCTTCCCAGAAAGCTTCATCACAAAGCTGTTTTTCCCAGACTCTTGAGCTTCCCAGCAGCATGTAGCTTTAAGGTCTGACGATCCACATCAAGAAAAACTAAACTTCATCTGACTAAAGCCAGAAAGTTAAAAAACACACAAGCAAAACAAAATATGATAAACAAACACAAAAGTTGGAAGTATTTGCTGGCGATGCGTATTGCCACACAGGCAGACCTTGGTAACTTGCTTTCTTTCATTTTGCAAGCAAACCGCTACGGAGCACAATTTCAGGAAATATATGCCGTTAAAGAATATTACAAGCAGCTTACCGCAGTAATACCTATAATTTTTCATTCATTTTAATATGCCTGTTTTTCACATTTAGAATTTCTGGTAACTCTACCTTATTATGTTTTCTCGGTTGATGTGCCTATATAATCGGATAAACATTTGTCTAATACTGGGTTGTGCTATTTTTAAAAATACTTTTGTGGAAAAACAAACAAACCAAAAAAATCACTATAAAAATGAAAGTGCCCAACCACTGCATTTTAATATTTAAGCCCTTCTAAGGTTGGGGAAAGGTGTGCTTTTTAAAAAAGAAATTTTAAGAAAATGCTCCTAGGTTGTCAGTTGACCACAATGTCCTGGCCACTTGGACGTTTCAAATCGAATTTCTCTTTTTGCCTGGTGAAGGGGACCTTCATAAGGTCTTCTTTGGGAACAGCTGTATAAATGTATAAAAATAATAGCAATTAGTACAATGATAAAAATAACAATTATTGAGTATTCACTATACGTCAGGCACTACACACATGTGTTTTATGTGAATTAATCCATTTAATCCTAACAAAAACCTGGTAAGGTCGATATCATATTTAACCCCATTTTACAGATGAGGACATGAAGGCACCTACCATACACCAGGCACGGTACTAAATATTTTATATTCATTATTACTTTAATCCTCACAACTCTTAATATTATCTTCATGGTATATCTTTCTTTGTTCTAAAAAAAAAAAAAAAAAAGAAGGAAGAAAAGGAAGACCAAATTACAGAGCATGTTGAATGTCAGACAGGGATTCAACCCAGAGCCACCTCTTTCTAGAAACTGTACTTTTAACCACCATGCTAAGAAAGCACTGATAAACTCTCAGCAAACTGACCCAGTTTTGACTAGCCTTAAACTGGTTGGATTCACCATACTGAAGAATGGCCACCGTGGCTGGAATACGCGCTTGGTCTGATGAATTGATTTCCATCCATTTGGGCAAGTTGGGAGGCCTTTACCGTGTCCACTGAACTAGGTGAGTTTGGCCAAAGGAAATGATTGATGAGTGTCTTAGAAAATGCATAAAATTTGTGACGACAACCAACCCATTTCTACTTCCATGGGGCTCACATCAACCACCAGAAGATGACGAACATCTCTAATCCCTCCAGCGTCAAGAACTGCCTTCAACACAATCAAGATTTGTAAACCAAAACACTCGCGTCTCTTTAGAGAGGAATTAGAATTAGGAGAAAGTTCATTTACTAAGTCATGGTACTAGTGGAGGGCCTGCTAAGGAAGAGACTGTGGAGTCAACTTGCTGTGGTCAACTTTGGATCCAGGCTCCTGGGCAGCCTGGCCTCTGTGGCCTTTCTCTTAGAACTACTGCTCTAAATTGATACTCACATATGACTTCAAGGACATGCTTAGAGCTAAAATAGAAACTGAGAGAAAGAAGCCAGACAGGTTTCCCCAGTGCGGGTAGCGGAGTCTTCAATCGCCTTCTCTTGGCCCGGCTAAATGACCAGACCTTGAGTTTCACATGGTATGTAGTGAGTGGCACAGTTTCTATTATTATTTTAGTGTGGTTTATTTCACCTTGTCATCTATATAATCTTAGATACTCGATGGGATGAAGTGATCACGACTCCAGCAGATCTGGTCAAGGCAAAGGACCCTGAACCCTACCATAAAATATATCCTACTATCTGTTGACATTCCAAGCAATAAAGAAAGCCCTTTGCAAACTGGATCCTAGCATGTTTTTCTAACATGACTGATAAAAACCTGAGAAACAAGAAAATAGCATGACTTGGCCCTAAGAGAGCAATGTCGATGTCCCCTAATGACACTCAGGATATGATACAGGTGACGATGACACTATTGTCATACCTGCAGAAGACTCTAGACTTTTGTTATGATACAGGTGACGATGACACTATTGTCATACCTGCTTTTAGACTTTTGTTGCCTCCTAAAATTCTATAGGACATAACTAACATTCAACTCGATCAAGTGTTTCAGCACAGCTTTTGTTTACCCATAAAATGAACCAGGTGGTCACCATCCGATTGCTAATAGGTAGAATGTGCCAGCCTCATCAAGGCCAATTTGGGAAGAATATAATCTGCAAGTAGAATTTCCCTGACGTGACTCACCTCTTCCTCTGTACTATGGGAATAGCACAGTGTACCAATCGCAGCAGCAGCTCAGCTCACAACTCCATTGTTATTCATTTGCACATCTGCTTCCCCCAACTGGCCTGGGGGCCCCCACTGGCAGGGCAGAAACTCCATTCTATGCAGCTCTGTATCCCTGGTACCACACAGCCCATCATCAGAGCTTCACCAACGGTTAGCAAACGTTTAGTAAAGCACCATTCCACCCACGATGTCTTCTGTGGCCAGACACTGGGTGCTAGAAACTAGAACTGCAGCATTGCTTCCTGGCATCGACCCAAATAGTCAGACATGTGCCTTCGAAATAGGCCTCATCTATAAACGTCTTTAAGTTATTTTTTTAAACCTAAGTATTTTTCCAGACACAGAAGTTCTCACATTGAAACAGCAAGATGTGCACTTACTCTTCATTCCTCCTGAACAATTTAGAGGTAAAGAAGAAAATATGCCCATAGTTCTAGAAATCTAGACTTTCTAACATATGGTCCACCTTCTCTAAAACTCTTCCATTTGGATAATATTCTCCTCTCGGCCTCCATCGTTTTAGACTGAGAGTTTGTTGCCTTTCTGTGGCAGGTCCCCTTTCTTCTTGACCATTGTCCTTCTCCCAAGAGGGCCCTTTCTTGCTTCCTGAAAGTTCTGTAACTGAAACTGTCCACTACGCTCCAGCCACAGATTCTGAGCTGGCAGATTTAATTGGCAAGGTTGGCAGAGAAGTGAAAAACTAAACAGGCCATGAGAGTCGACTCCCTCAAGCCTGACAGGAGGGGAATCAAAGTCAGAGAGAGGAGATAAAACCATTTGTCCTGCCTTCCCTCAGCCCGTTCCGGGCACACTGTTTTCTTCCATTGAAACAAAGGGCGTTCTCCCGGTCTGCCAAGGGCTCAGAATGCTTTTCTGGGATCTGGCCCAGGGCATGGCCCCACCACTCAGTAGGTAGGGAGTGACTTTTGCCAAGTCACTTAACCACCCAATCTCAAGTTCCTCATCTGTAAAATTGGGATAATATTTCTCAACCGACATCCCAGGTTCCTAGCGATAAATATTAATGTCGGTAGAGGGCTTTGAGATCCCGGGGTGAAGGATGCAGCAGAGTGTTATTTTTATGACGTTGCAGCTTCCATAAAGCATCAAATTCAATGAGAAAGAGGAGAGTAGGGGCACTGGGCTGGAACCAAGAATAATGCAGGCAGATGCTGTTTGAGCTTCCCCCTACTGCTAATGCATCTCGACAGTCACCTGCAGGTCCGCTGCGGCTCCAATCCCGGGGCTTTCATTTTTACTGGTGACCTCCTTCAACGCTTTCCCGTTCCCCTGTCGCCAGCGTCGGAAACCCTATTTAGCATCATATTAATATGGAACTTCATAACGCTGATATGGATCTGTGTATTACAAACATCAGGGGGCCCGCCTGGCAGTCTGCTGGCATCAACGTGCCACTCAGCAGGGAATCTGTGTTCGAGACTCTAGAGTGGGCCAGCCTTCCGGAGCTGGCCAGACGCCCACATCCGAACTGCCCAAGCAGCGCCTCCCTCCCCTGCTCCGCCCCCTCCCAGGAGAGGCTTTCCAGGCCCCCGGCACCAAAACGGAGCGAAGACTGCTGTGCACAGACCTCTGTGGCCAGAAAAGAAGCTGATTTTATTTTAGGATAAAAACTTAGAGGATGACTCCAATAAGGAAAAAGAATCAAGAAGATAATTCAACAGTAATAAGAAAGGAGAGTAGGGAATTGTCACAGTGTGATGCCCCGGCTCTATAACACGTCCATGACTGCTCACCTCTGACACGTCTGATGAGTCTTTAGGGACTTGGTGGCGTGGAGGGGAGCAGTGGGGCCCGAAGCGATCTAGGGCGCAGGAGCAATGAGTTCACTGCTAATTGCAGTAGTTTCGCTGCCTGGGGTGAAAGGGGAAGAGTCAAGGAGAGGAAGAGGGAATGAGAGTCGCTAGTCCCCTCAGTTCCCCTGAGTGGGAGAATCGGAACTGTCCCACAGCTGGCAAGCCGGGGCAATCCGATCCGGTTCGAGTAGTCAGGAGACAGAGGGTAGCAGACGGGGTTGTCGGATGCTGCTGTACAGCTGGTCTCTGCAGAAAACCCCTCTCAGGACGCCCACACACATACACTCAGGGGGGCTGTCCCCTCCCACACGCCACTGCTTTACCCCAAGTCCTTTGTAACAACCCTCCCGCCTCAAAATGCCCTCAGCGCCTTCCATTTTTTTAGGTTTCATCTACATAAAACACTGTTCTTCCTGGATTTTTTAAAGTGCCAACACATACATCTCGCTAACTATAAAATGAAGGCCCATCCTGCCTTCTTCCTTTCCGAAATTGCCCTTCATGGGCCTCGCATACAATCCAGGCTGGTGGATGTTAGGATTCAGAAAAATAAGAGAAAATGAAGATTGTCATTCTACAACATAAAGGTTTCTGGGACTTTGTCTTGGCATGCTTTAAGAAAGATGTGCACCAAGCCCTTTAAAGAATAGATTCAGGACACTTTCAACCTGCTTAGGGGGAGCGTTTACTCCCCATCTGTCTTGTTTCCGTGGAGAAGATGTCATTTAGAGTGACACCACTGGCTTCCGTCCACCCCAGGCGTCCTCCTCTCCAGAGCAGGAGAAGGGACTTGCCTTGATTGGCCAGCGTGAGTGCCTAGTGGAGATTGGGCCTCGAGCTAAAAGCTTTCATGTGCATGACACTCCGACACCTCAGGAAGGCACTATGATGTCGGAGCAAATTGCCTTCCCTAAGTTCCAGGTGAGCAAACTGAGAATGAGGAGATGATGAAGCCAGTGAGAGAAAAGGACAAAAGCCAGGGTCACTCATAGCTGTCCATGTGTACATCGGTTGGTTCAACACACATTTAGTGCGAACCCACTGTGCACCGTGCCCTCGGCAAGACAATGGAAGCCCAGATAGAAATCGGTGCCCTCTACATCTATGCAGACGTTCTGAGGAGACTTGCCTGTTGGGTTCCCACCAACCCTGGAACCAGAAATCTGAGTTTCAATGCAAGGGGGCTTCAGCCTCCAGTTCCCACAAAATCTCAAGCTGCTTCTTCACTTCTCTCTGCCTTTGGTCTCTTCAGGCATCAACCAAAGCTTTCTTCTGAGCGCCTCTCTCACGGGGCCCTCAAAAACTCCTTACTGACAGAGCCACACAGGGAGGATGACTGAGGCTGAGCCCTGAGCTGGGGGCAAGTGTGTCTGGAAAACAGATGGAGTATAAATCACCTTCTGCAATTACTAAGTGATAAAATAGCCATTTATTTATTTTTGGTAGTGCTTGTTGTGGTGGTGATTGCTCATTTGCGAGAGGAAGGAAGGAAGGAAGGAAAGGAAGGAAAGAAGGAAGGAAGTGTCAGGAAGGAGGGAGGGAGGGAGGGAGGGAGGAAGGGAGGGAGGGGGAGAGAGGGGGGGAGAGAGAGAGAGAGAGGGAGAGGGAGAGGGAGAGGGGGACGGAGCATGAGCATGAAGAGTTTCAAAAGTAGAATTATGACCCTCTAAAAAAAAGAGCTGACACAAATCTCTATTAGCATAATGGCACCACAACGCTATCAAAGCCCTGTTAATGCAGCCCTCTGTCCGTCTGCGAACACCAGATAAATGGAGCAAGAATATCATTCAGGGGTCTGTTCCTCCATCAGGACAGTTTGTATGCGGGGAGCACCCATTAGTGCTAATGGGAGCTACAGATGCAAATCCCCAGGCGCTGGTAGGGGAAAAGGTCCCCTGAGATTTTCCGCCAAGAACCCATCCACTGTGATAGGTACTTGGGAGCCAGAAAGTCCTTCCTCATTAGTACAGCTTCACTCCGGGAGTGATTTGTAACCTCACCCCAAGAATGAGAGATTGAACTAGTCTTTCTTTGCCGTGACATCTACAGCCTCCCATGTTTTTTGCCTTTAGATATTGTGCCACTGAAACCTAGTCTAAGACAAATGCCATTTTCAGTTGCTTTAGGCAGTGAAGGCCAACACACATTTCAGTGGAGAAAGTTATGTGTTTTAATTGCTTTATGAAGACATAGCATATGCCCTGACACAGTTAAATGATTAACAGATTACTCCAAATGCCTTTGGCATAGAATATCTATACATTCATTAGCTAGAACAATTTATCTTCTTGATAAAACTAAAATTACTTATACAGCAGGTTTACTTTCCATGATTAATAAATGATAAAAATCTAAATTATCCATCTGAAATGTCTCTTTTTGGCCATTAATCTCACATTTATCAGCTCCTATAACACATATTATTAATACAAAAATTCAATTTTCCAAGTATTTTAATTTGCTAAGAAAAATAAAACACGTTTAATGCAAAGAAGCATCTCAATTAATAGGAAATTCTATAGCGATTCCTCCATAGTCAGGGAGTAAAAAGATAGAGTTAGCTTTAAATATGCCTTATAAAAACAGATAAACAAAATCCGTGACATAAACAGGCATCAGAATTCCCCCAAAGCAATCCCTGGCTCAAACATATTTCCAGTCACAGGACATCAGAATTAATAAAGAGTTTAGTATCATTCTGTATGTGCTCAAAAGGACAAAATTAAGATCATGCTCAGAAAGAGCTGGGAACATAGCGATCTAGAATCCACTAAAGGTCAAAATGTAAGCATCACACGTGTCCAGGAAAGTGAGCTTTGGAGAGGCGGGTTTAGCTTGAGGGGAAGCCTTGGGAATTAGATCCGTCTGTCAGCTTTTTTAAAATGTTTAAGACCGTCTGTCCTCCAATTAAACTGATCAAGGGAGTCCAGGATGGTTTGTTAGCGACTCCGCTCTGGAGAACACTCATTAAAAGTCCTGAGGCTGATTACTGGACTTCCCGTCTCGGGCGCTTCACTTCTGCTGTCAGCTGCTGATTTCTCTCAATTCCAACTGCCAGAGTAACTGTGGGGGCTGAGCCACGCTTCCCCTGCTGCCAGGAAAGGAGGAGAGAGACATCTGCCACTGTCCTGAGTCACCTGTTACTTACCTTGGTGACTCACTGTCTCAGAGGGACCAGAACAGAACAGCTCCTGAAAGAATATGTAACTGTGTGTGCAAAGCATGCCCCCTCACTTGTGTTCACAGGCAGGTGCTGAGTCCACCTGTGAGTCTGACACTCCGCTAGGCACAGGGCATGTGGTGCTGAGTAAGGAAACTGTCTCGCCCTCCAGGAAGCCACGGTTTCACGAGGTGGACAGAGTAATGAAGACGGAATTATGGCACGATGTGATGAATGTCAAGGAAGGAATAACTGTGGGTTCTTGGTACATCGAACTCAGATTTTAAGAATATGGGAAGAAAGAAGCAGGATGGACCTTCTGGAAGGGGTGATTGATAAAACTGACAAGTTAATGGAAGATGGAAGACTGCTCCATTCGGGGGGAACGGTGTATGCAGAAGTCTGGAGGTGCGAGAGAGCCCTCACTCTTTCACCAGTCATTCACTGAGCACCTACTATGTACTAGGCATGACCTTAGGTGGTAGAGATACAGTGGGGTGTGACAGAAGAGGCCGTGCCCTCGCAGGGTTCACATTCCAGTGGGCTTCAGAGAATTACAAATTAATTCTATATGACTGGAGCACAGTACGGGGACAAAGGATAAGGGCACAGCTCAGCCACATTACGTTTAGGATTTAGACTGTAGGTTGAGTGCCACTGCGTGTGTGTATATGTGTGACATATGTGTATATTGTGAGATGCAGGTGGTATCAGAACAAGAGTCCCACAGACTGGGCCTGAGCTGGAGTTATCTAGTCACAGCCTGGCCAAACTCCAAACCCTCTACTTCACCACAATGCTGTCCCCATGGACCCTCGTGGAACCACCATGATGCCTCATCCAGCACTCCAGTCTTCTGACGGTGCGGGACCCACCAAGACCACCTTCCACAAGCGGGTTGTAGCGACATGAGCGTGGAGTTAGGGTCAGACCTGCAGTCCAATGTGGGTGAGGTCCTTGGTGATGATAGTGGTGACCATGCCTGGTATCTCTTCAGCATTTAACATATCCCAGATGCTTGCCATGCATTAATTCATTCATACTTCATGACAACACTACCGAGGTACTATTATGATCTCCATTTTACAAAAAAAAGGAAACCAAGGCAAAGAAAGGTTCAGCACATTCATACTTCATGACAACACTACCGAGGTACTATGATCCCCACTTTACAAAAAAAGGAAACCAAGGCAAAGAAAGGTTCAGTGTCTTGCATGTGGTCACACAATCAGCAAAATGGAAGTGCCTAGAGCCAACCATGGGAAACCTTAACCACTGAGCAATCTCACCTCTCTTGCTTGCCTTGGTTTCCTCAAAGTGGATGTTTGGTAAGGAACAAATGAGTAACTTCAGTGCCCAGCACGGTACAGACCCAAGAAATACTGATTTCCTCTGTCTATCCCAATCCTACCTGATCCAGAACCCAGGTCAAATCTGGGCTTTTCATGAAGTCTTTTCCAGACATCGAGTCTACCTCGAGCGTTCCTTCTTTGAAATCCTTTCCAGTTTAGCATATCTGCCATTCATGTTGGCACCAGTCATACTGTTCTGTATTGTTATTGAATGATTTCTAAATTTCTCATTTTTTTCCAACCACATTCAATGTTTCTTGGGCCAGTAATCAAGTCTTACCTGCTTCAATATCTTCTCCAGAAGCCAGAGCATGGCTAAGGGCATAAATTTTCAAAGTGAGTTCACAGAATAAAGAATAAATAAATACTAGAGGCATCCACATGTGGAATAAATACATGTTGAGAAAGAAATCAAGTAATTTATAAATTAGTTGAAATGGGGCCAGGGGGTGAGGGGGTGGGGTGGT
>NW_006441953.1:19436773-19438116 GCF_000325575.1 Pteropus alecto | reverse complement strand
AATCTTTTATTTAAACTCTCTTGTTTCCTTAAGTACTTATTTAATGGCCAAAGGCAAAAAAAAATGTTAACAGAGGGAAATAGGGGCTAATTGCTCAAGAAATTTGAATGTAGGTATTAATTTTTCACCTTCTAAAGCATGAGGTATCTTCCCACACTCAAGTCAATGACTTTCGCTTAGGAGGAAGAAAATACATTAATAAAATGCATAAACACTCTACTGGCAATAAATTTGAAGAATAATTGACCTCATCAAATCAAAGTTTACAAGTGGCTTTAGATCCCAAGCCCTATAAACCAGAGGCAAGCAATGTATCCAGTTTGGCTTTGAGCTATAGTTCCACCATTTTCTATATGTGTGACTTTCCTGAGTCTCTGATGCCATCAGTATCAGAGATTTTATAAGGAAAAAACCTGTCACCTTAAAAGCACACTATTATTATCTAGTATTACTGTTATAAAAAGGTCCAGGAACCAATCAACAGTATAGGGATTAGAAATATGAACTTATACTCAGTACCAGTGAAGGATGCAGCTAAGCACATTGCTAAGCACACTCTTTGCCAAGTGCACTTCTGTGGTTTGTTAGCAACAGTAGCCCCTCTGACGTATGGGAGGAAGTTAGAACCCAAAGGACACTGGAAAGGTTTTCCCGCCAGTGGACCCCCTACACAGAACTCTATCAGAATGCAGAATGCACTTCAGAACAACAAAAATGTTTAGAAGTGCCTACACCTTAGTCATTATGGGAATGTATTCAACAAATGGCCTGTACAATGCAGTAAATAACCCTCTTTGTTTCATCCACTGGAACGCTTTATAGATCAGGAAATAGGGTATTAGAGTGAAAAGATCACACACAGACCTTATTCTGTCTTCTGTCAAGACCACTGGTCTTCAAAAAACAAAGCAAGACAGAGAGTACTTAGATTCCGGAAACCACAAAATTAGGGAGAAAAAAAAAAGTGGCAGCTCCTCTCTATTTGTTTTCTGGGAAGCAGAATCATTTCTTAAATGATAGACCCTAACCCTTTGTTAGTCTAGCCCAGGGGTCAGCAAACTATGATTGGTGAGCCAAATCCAGTTGACACCTGTTTTTGTATGACCTGTGAGCTAAGAAAGCTTTTTATATTTTTAAATGCTTGAAAGCTATATTAAAAGAACATTTTGTGACATAAAAATGATATGAAATTCAAATTCCTGTGACCATAAATAAAGTTTTATTGGACCACAGCCATGCTCATTTGTTTCCGTGTTGTCTGTGGTCACTTTCATGCTACAATGGCAGAAATGAGTAATTGCCACAGAGACCTTACGGCTGGCAAAGCCCAAAATATTTACCAT
>NW_006441953.1:19429465-19434894 GCF_000325575.1 Pteropus alecto | reverse complement strand
TAAGTTTACAAGTGGCTTTAGATCCCAAGCCCTATAAACCAGAGGCAAGCAATGTATCCAGTTTGGCTTTGAGCTATAGTTCCACCATTTTCTATATGTGTGACTTTCCTGAGTCTCTGATGCCATCAGTATCAGAGATTTTATAAGGAAAAAACCTGTCACCTTAAAAGCACACTATTATTATCTAGTATTACTGTTATAAAAAGGTCCAGGAACCAATCAACAGTATAGGGATTAGAAATATGAACTTATACTCAGTACCAGTGAAGGATGCAGCTAAGCACATTGCTAAGCACACTCTTTGCCAAGTGCACTTCTGTGGTTTGTTAGCAACAGTAGCCCCTCTGACGTATGGGAGGAAGTTAGAACCCAAAGGACACTGGAAAGGTTTTCCCGCCAGTGGACCCCCTACACAGAACTCTATCAGAATGCAGAATGCACTTCAGAACAACAAAAATGTTTAGAAGTGCCTACACCTTAGTCATTATGGGAATGTATTCAACAAATGGCCTGTACAATGCAGTAAATAACCCTCTTTGTTTCATCCACTGGAACGCTTTATAGATCAGGAAATAGGGTATTAGAGTGAAAAGATCACACACAGACCTTATTCTGTCTTCTGTCAAGACCACTGGTCTTCAAAAAACAAAGCAAGACAGAGAGTACTTAGATTCCGGAAACCACAAAATTAGGGAGAAAAAAAAAAGTGGCAGCTCCTCTCTATTTGTTTTCTGGGAAGCAGAATCATTTCTTAAATGATAGACCCTAACCCTTTGTTAGTCTAGCCCAGGGGTCAGCAAACTATGATTGGTGAGCCAAATCCAGTTGACACCTGTTTTTGTATGACCTGTGAGCTAAGAAAGCTTTTTATATTTTTAAATGCTTGAAAGCTATATTAAAAGAACATTTTGTGACATAAAAATGATATGAAATTCAAATTCCTGTGACCATAAATAAAGTTTTATTGGACCACAGCCATGCTCATTTGTTTCCGTGTTGTCTGTGGTCACTTTCATGCTACAATGGCAGAAATGAGTAATTGCCACAGAGACCTTACGGCTGGCAAAGCCCAAAATATTTACCATCTGGTCCTCTACCGAATAATTTTGCCAACCCCTTGTCTAGGCCAATGGCGATTTCTTTCAGTTTGTGAAACTGACCTAACTGGCCTAGCTACTACGTGATCAAACTCTCTGTGACCTTAAGACTAGATTTCAAATGTGTCAATCTCCGTTAAAGATAGTTTCAAGAACACCAGAGTACTTTCTTCACTCTCGCCTCTAACTTATCATCATCACTTTCATATATATACCACACACAGAGTCCCCCACACATACATGCACCCCTAATTCTGATTTCTGTTTCCCCAAGATTTCCACTGCCTTGCTACTACACAGTCTTCTGTAATCTTTAAACCATTAATACTGTTTCCTCATCTAATGACAAACTGAAGGAACCACATGTGGGAATATATGACTGAAACTTAAGATCAACATTGGAAAGCTCCTACCAAATATACTTTCTAATTTACATAGTTCCTTGTATCAATAATGCTTGATTTTTCCTGTTCCAAATTGCCTGTTTCTTTTTTTTTTTTTTTCCTGCCAAACTGGGTCAATTTTATAGGTACATTATAATTTTTATAGGAATATTATAATTTGCACTAGTCTCTAAATAACGAATGCATCATTCCTATTGCATTCACGTTAACTGGCATTTTAAAATAGTCTGTCTAAAAGAAGAGACCTAGTTTATCAGAGCATTATTCAGAATGTGCCTGAATTGTGTCAAAACAGATCCTGAGAAGCAATATGGTAGAAGAGAAAGAGCATCAGACCCAAGTTTTGTTTCATAGAGTGTCATAAACTGTTTGACCGTGGACAAATCATTACCCGTCTCTAGATTGTTTTCTTCATTAATGATCTAAACGGATTAATTCACATCATAAGGAGTTTTCCCATTCTCCCATTCCCTAACTCCAGGAACATAACTCACCGTCAATTCTAATTAGTTATTTAGCATCAGTTAAGAATTTAAAATATTAAATGGCAGTTTGATTCAGACTATTTAAGTTTTTGTTTTGATTTTTTTTTATGTCCTGAAAAGCAGGAAGGGATAAGTCCTTTTGAAAATTTTGATTTTTTTGAAGAAAATGTTAAAAGTATATATTATTTTTATTTAAAAATATAAAGTAAAGCTAGAAAGGACTTTAGATTACTTCCAATTCATATCTTGATTGATATCACTAGATATACTATTGAATTTTAGACATGCATATTAATTTTACACATATATCCCAAGGGTCACTGAGAGGACCAAATGGGGCTGGATGACCCCAGTATCCCTTCCAGTGCCACGTCCTATACTTATACTTTCTCTCCATTTTCTCTCCAAACAATTCTCAGTTCATGAGCAAGCTCTCCTCCCTGGGAACTAGGCAGGTGGAAAGTTTCAACTTTTAAAGTTCATTTGTATTTGAGTCCTTCCAAAACAAATTAAAAAAAATTAATGAGGTTAAAATAAAAATATTTTATTTCTTCAAAACCTCAAAAAATCATTTAAAACAGATCTTGCATGAAATTTATCCCTTTAGGCTAAAATAAAGAATTAGAGTTTTTTGTTAAGGGAAACATTCCTTCAAACTGAAAGAAAACAGATCTGTAATAGAAATAGAAACACGGGCTTTGCAGTCGTGACCATCTAATACAACATTACGATTCTGCATTTGTGGGTTTCCTCTAATTTTATGTATGTATATTATTCAACAAGAATGGTGTTTCTTTAGTTTTATAGATTTTTTCACCAATTTAATTGGAGATATAATTACTTGCTGTTATAAATTTGAAAATTAGGAATTTAAAAACGGCTTAGCTTTTCTTCCCTAGCTACAGGCCCTGTGTACCCAATGGTCAAAGATTTCTAAACTATCCTACTTGAAATACACATACGGATTCTACAGGCAATCTACTTGAAATACACATACAGATTCTACAGGCAACCTCAAGCAGTCTCAACATTTTGAACCATGATTGTCTGTAAGGCTCTTGGTATTTCAGAAGGTTAAGGGATGACTCAGCCTTGCTCAGAGATGCTAAAGCAAGTCAGTGACTCTTGGAAGAGCCCATTGGTGCCAGGGAGAAAAAAAACAGGTAGAAACATTGGCATGATGCAACTATAGCGGGAATTGCTGGCCAAGTGAGACTTGCTAAAGGGAAAGTCAATACATAGAAATTTCTTAAAGCACTCAGAGTCACAATGACAACTTTGCATTTGGTTGCAAATTTAAGGCCAACTAGTTGCGTTTAAGAGAACAATAGCTCCAAGGATAGATAGGGGCCCAGGGGTCTTTTATTATTATTTTTTAAATGCTCCCTGATGGCTTCTCTTATTCAATATAGAAAAGTGATCCAGAAAACTTATTTTTTCTAAGAAACAGTTTCCAGGTGAATGGCGAACTTTATCCATAATAAAATGTGTGTGTGTCCTTGTGTGTGTCAAGCGTAGTAGGGAGCTTATGTTCACAAGTGTTGGCTTATTTCTGCTTTTCCTTCTCTCGAACCCTGACGCCTCCCCTAACTCACCCTTATTCCTGTAAATCCAAATTTCCAATAACTGAAACTAATCTCATGTGTAAAGAGCCACCAAGCCCTATACACACACTATATGCAGGTTCTATGAAGGTGGTAGTTATATGATGATGATGGTGGTGATGATGTGGTTTTTCTTATTTAATCCTCACAGCAGCTCTGTAAGACAGCTGCTGTTATTATCATCAACTTACAGGTGGGAAAACACAGAGGTTAGCACAAAGAGGTTAAGTAAATTGTCAAGTTTTCACAGCTTCTAAGAGGTAGAGCCTAGATTTGGACTATTTAATACTACTGCCTTAGCATTAAACTAGCCTTTTCTCTTTATAGGCAATCACATGGACATGTTAGCCGGCTGTGTGTCTCAGTTTGTGGAACATGAGGCATGCTGGGGTGTAGGAGAGAAGAACTGTGATGTCTTTGGACTATTCCTGATGGCTCCTGGTGAGTGTCCAGCCCAAAGAGAGACATAGGACAGCACTCAGCCTGGATGCCCAAATCCATATCTTCACCCGTATAGAGAGTTCCATAAAAGCAAATTGTTATCAAGAGGAAAAGTAGACTGGCACAGCAAATACTGGGAAGGGAGGATCCCAGGAAAGAGGATTTCCAGTAACAGAAGAATACCTGGAAAAGAATTAAATTTCCTCTCTCAAGGGGGAAGAAACATGACAGGCTTTGGGGCCAGAAGGATCTAAGAAGACACCACCATTACCTGTGTGAGTTTGAGCACCCTACCAAAAACAAATTTCTCCATCTTTCAGTTTCCAGTTTCCTCATCTCTGAATGGGAATAATTACATAATTACACCTACAGGTCTGCCATGAGAATTAAATGTAAATGACCACACACGTCAACAATTTAGTACTTCAGTGGCCTCTCCCAATTCCCTGATTATTTCTTTCTATATCTCACCTTTTTCCATGGAAGTCATTTCTCTCATATGATCCTTTTCCTTCTTTTCTCTCCCCTCCTGTTGCTACTGTGAAATAGGCCTCACCTTTCCATTCCTTCATAGAATTCTCCGACATTCCGAATAATGTATTCTCCCTGTGATAACACCCACTGGCTGAAATTATTTGCCCAGTCCAGTGGGATACAAATACTTGGATGCTTTGGCCCTTAAGCATCTGCTGCCCAAGTGTTTCCTACATCCCTAACTCCGCCCAGAGAGACGATTGTGGGTGTTTTGAACCACAGTTATGAACAAAGTACAATGAAGAGGAAGCTCTCACCTTCCCTAAGTGGAAAACAGTGCTTTCCCAGAAAGCAGAAGGAAGGAAGGTCCTCCAGGGACCCCTCCCAGATTCCAGCTTTTTGCTCTAGATATTCCTGAGCCCTCACCATCCCTCACTTTCCTTCAAATACCAGAAGCCAAATAGCAGTTTCAGGTGAGAGAGAGAAATGCATCATTTCCCTAGAGGGGAAGATAAATACTCCCCCCTCTGCAGAAACCTTCAGGTTTATATGAGCCCATCTCCACCTCATACATCAGCGAACAGGGCTTGTCATCAAATAATACATCATGGTTTGAAAATACTCTGTACCATGACTGGTGTGTTTCTTAAAAACAAGAAAATCGCCATATGGGTTTCACTTTATAGACCAAGCAACCTAGCGGTCCATTCTGCTGCTTTGTAAAAATATGTGATGGGTGGTGGTTTCCACCAGCATCACCTGTAAAGGCAAGGGAGCAAGGTCAAACATCCCACTTTTGCTTAGCAACTTCTTCAAACTGGCACCCATAAAGTTTTCAAATAATTTTCAAACCTACTTTCATATTCAGAGATGTTCCATGAAGTATCCTGTGGATAAATGGAAGAAATAACAAACCTTATTAAT
>NW_006441953.1:19420082-19429427 GCF_000325575.1 Pteropus alecto | reverse complement strand
CTCCAATCGTTAACCACCACTACCAGAGGTAGGGCCAGCTTCTCACCCATGCCAATGGTTGGTGAAGGCATGAGACCTAAAGTGGGTACCACATCACCTTGACTAGTTTCCCTACTATCTCCATGTTCCCTTCACATTCTATGTCACAGTTCCCAACAGCTATGTAGTGTAGTTACAACATTATGAATATATCCGTACAGTATTTGCAGTACATTACTGGGATCAACTGATGCCCCCGCTCCATACCCAACAATCACGCTTCTACTGCTGCCATAATCCTTAGCATGCCCTAAGCTCTTGTATGAGCCAGGCACTGTGTTCATCCCTTTACATTCATTATATGATTTAATCCTTGACATACCTATTACTTTCATTCCCATTTTACAGATGAGAAAACCAAAGCTTGGGTAGATGAAGTAGCTAGCCCAAGGTCAGACAGCTAATCGGTGGGAGAGTCAGCCCTCGGACCCAGACCCAGAATAATAACAAAGCCAGCTCACTCAAATCACAATTTATATATTAATTCTGCCTGTTCTTACAAAGTAGTTTTCTTAACAGCAAATTCCTGTCTGTTAGAATGAAGCTCACATGGAATACATAATAAAAATCACCAGTTACTTATTTTAATTCAATACGAGTTTACAGAGAATGAAATTTCTATTGAGGCATCCAACTTGGAAGCGTGGGGAGAACTAGAGAAAGGCAGAGGATGTTTTCCTGTGCTCTGCATTGCCTTCCTTTGCTCCAATTATTTTTTGTTTCTGTTTTAGTCTATCTCTTTCACATTAGAGGCCTTCCGGTAACATCTGGTCATCTGCTCCATTGAAGAGTAAAACACCCAAGGCCGCCTGGAAGTTCCAGGAGCATGGACAGGATTTACAAGTGGTGGGCTTTACTGCAGTGTGCCACAGACAAGAGTTGGCCTTTTCATAAGAAGCTTTTTCTATTGGACTAGTCAGTTTCCCCAGAAAGGAATCTTTCATTCTCCTCTCTGGCAGAGCATAAGGCAAGCTGCCAACACTTCGGAAGAGAAGAGAGAACTGGGGTCTCACTGTTCAGGATGCAGACTTTTATTCGAAGCCTCCTTATTTTCCCATTACCTGTCCTTCCATGGTGCCCATTGTCCTCAAATCCTAACCTCGTCTGGCTCAACTTCAGTAGGATGTGAACTATTTGTTGGCTGCCTTGGACCAGTGGGATCTGGTCTCTGTTCTTTCTGGACACCTTTGACCCGTTCACCTATCTTCCATTCTATCCCTCACCTTCATCTTCTAAGGTACCTGGTACACCCAGGTACTGAGCATTTCCAGATTTTGCCAGTGCAAAACATCCTGCTTTTTGGTGCTTCCTCCCCTACCAGCTTAAATTTTACTCTTCTTTTAATGCTGTGCCTAAGTTACCATTGGTTTATTCTCTTTCGAGTTTTCATAATATAGTTAACATCTGTTCACCAATATCACTTCTTCTTTTAGTCTCTTCATCCTTTGAGGTTTCAAACTTTTTTATATCATGTCTTTTGTTGGGTTTCAGGTACCAGATTTAATTCAAAGTATATTTTCTACTGCTTTCACTCAATATATATCAAAAGCATTCTCCCCTATATTGAATATTGAAAACACCATTATCATTTTGATGATTATATTGTATTATTTCTAACCACTTATCTATAATTGGAAATTTAAGATGAGTCAAATTTGTTTTATTATAAACAACATCAAAATAAACATCCTCATATATGAAGTTATAGCTTTGTTTCTAATAATTTCCATAAGATCTATTTCCAGAATAATATTGTCAGTTTTTTTATTATTTTTTAAGCTTTCGATACATTTTACCTAGTTGATTTCCAGAAAGATGGTAATAATTTACACCCCCAAAAGGCAGAGACAGTGGCTGTGTGGGATTCATCCCATCACCAATATCATCACTGATTTTGTTGCTTCTCAAAATCTTTACCAGTTGTATCTCACTATTGTTTTAATTTGCATTTCTCTGCTGAGAACTAGAACTACAACTTTTTTTCATATATTTGTTGATAACGTATACCTCCCGTTAATAGCTCATGGACCAAACTCATTTTTTTCCTAGTAAAATGTTAGGTAATTTCTCATTTGTATGAACTCTTAATTAGTTAAGATAGCAAGCCTTTTAGATCAGATTTGTCAAATATATTTTTCCACTTTATTATTTGATGGCTCTTGTTTATGTGTTTGTTTATTATATTTCTGACATAAAAAGTTTTTTAATGTTTACATAATGAAAATTATCACTCTTTTTCTCTATGCTTAGAAAGGCTTCCCATTCCAAGATCAGATAAATATTACCCTATATTTTCTCCTATTTATATGTTTTAAATTTTTTACATTTTACTCTTTTCCCTTTGGGATTTAATTTGTAGTATTTTCTCCAGATTAGTTAACCAGGTGACTTAACAACTTACTGCATAGTTGTCAGTTCCTGCACTAATATGTAACCTAACCCTGACCACATTCCCATTCTATTCCCATTCTATGGTCACTAATATGTGACCACATTCCCATTCTATTGTCTTGTTTTTACTAGAATCTGGTTTTGGTCTATTTCAACCCCATTTGTCTGTTGCATCTTACTCCACAGCATCCTGTTTTAATTACCATAACTTTATAGTACATTACAATATTTACTAGCAAAAAACCTGCTTTACTGATCTTTGTAAATATGGTTTTTAGCTCTTTCATTCTATTTATTATTCAAGATGAACTTTAGAATACTTGGTCAAGTTTCTGGAAAACAACAGCCATAACGTGATTTCAATTAGAATTACATTAAATATGTATATTCATTTGAAAAGAAGTAAAGTGTTGACAGTATTCATTCCCCTTTCCTAGGAAGATGACACCTTTATCCATGTATCCAAGCCTGGAAATTTTGTCTTTTATGAAAATTTTACTGTTTTCTTTATACAGGGACTGTGTTATCACTTAATGAGTTTATTCCTAGATAGTTTATGTTTTAATGCTATTTTCAATGATTTTTATCTTCGTATTTTCTAACTGATTATCACTACTATACCAGAAAGTTATTAATTTTGCTATTCATTTTATGTTGACTCAACTAACGCAACTCTCATTTTTTTATAATAATTTTTCAGTTTTTCTAATTTTTTTCACTTTCTTTTGTAGTCAATAATTTTACCTGATAATATGATAATTTTTGTCTCCTCTTTACTATATCTCACTTCTGTCACATGTATTAGTAGGTTGGCATGAATAAAACTGTGAACGGCATTGTCATGATGCTAGTCTAAATGGAAACCCCTTTACAATGAGATAGCAAATGCTAATTTTTATCAAGTGCTTTCGATATGCTATTCATTTTGCCAAGGGATTTAGGTATGTTACTTCCTTTGATCTTCATAATCTTTTTAGAAGAAAGTTACTATTGTAATCCCATTTTATAGGTACTAAAACGGGAACTTTAGAGCAAAAATATATCCAAGGTTATCCAATTAGTCAATGGCAAAACAGGATTCAACCTCACATGGGTTTTGGCTCCAGAGCTCATGCTTTTGAGTAATATACCTTATTATATTCTAGAATTTCAAGTAATATGAGTTGGCAGTGAGAGTTTTTAAGGGTGACTATAAGGATTTTGAACTTTTTTGGTTGAGAAAGGAGATGAGAGAGAGAAGAGTACATTGATTCTGGGCAGATGAAATTTAGAGATAGAGTACATAAATGACGCGGGAAAAGTACAACATAAGATGCTTCCCCATAGTTCCTCAAGTTCGGTATGAATGCTAAGATCAATTACTAAAGAGAAGGAAATATTTCAAAAACCTATGCATCTAAGAGTTTATTATTATTCCCACACAAACAACAAAGCTGTATCATGTGATCTCTCGAGCATTTCAGTCTCCAAGAAGACATTTTGGTCTCATTAGTTCAGATCTCTGAGTCACTGAGTCTTTGATTCACCCGAAAGGTGGGACTGAGGTAGTGCATTCTGTTTAAGTCACTTCTTGGCAAGGAGCTGTTGTGGGAGACAATGTGCTTCCTTTTCCAGTGTGGGGGAAGAAAAAGAAAAAAAAGGAATCCAGCAATGCTAAAAAGAAGGTCTCTTAGAGTGTTACGCAAAATTATCTATTTCTGTAGCACATCCCTGGATTACTGACTGCATAATAGCACTGCTGGACTCCCACTACTGCACGAAACCCAAGCCCAAAGCACTATGATCAGCATGGAGGGACATGTATATCTGGCTTTCTCACCAAACTTGTATACTGTTGGGGCTGGAGGGAGAACCTCTTCCTCAGAAACAATTACGTAAACGTATTTAGCTTTAAAAGTCACACTCTTTTAAGAGGAGGACAATTCTTTGGAGCTAATTAAGTATTCATTTAAGAACACTATTTTTTTTTTTTTTTACAAGCTTTGGGAAAGTTTACCCTTGACCAGTGAACAGAGAGGCAGTTTGATCTGAGTGAATAAGCACAGGATTGCACTTTGGACCCAGGTTCTAGTCCTGGTCCCACTGGGCAAGGCTCTTAACCTGTCAGCCACCAGTTTATTCATTTGACAACTGGTAATAATAATACTGTTGCCATTTCCTTCCTACAGCTTCTATGAGATCGAAAATGGAGTATAAATGGAAAAGCGCTTTTGAAAACTGAAATACACTTGTCATGTGTAAGGAAAGACCCAACGTTTCCAGGATGCTCTCCCAAAAGAGCAGTCATATTTATTGCTCACCCGAACTCTTCCGAAAAAAGACAAACAGTCATCAACAGTAATGGAGTTCTGCCGAGAGCCAGCCCTTTTTCATTTCAATTCAAAGCCCTCGAGGCAGCAAATTTTCAATCTAGGCACTACCCCTGAGTCTCCACTAAATTTGACTGTTTCCCCAATACCTATGGTGAGCATTTGAACAGAGGGATCAGGCAATGCCTGATCATATTATCCGTCAGGCTGAGATAATCACGATCGAAAGGCTAAAGGAAAAATGACCTATTTTATATGAACTTTATGAGAGGCGTTGGCAAGAGATGCCACGCGAACCCAGGACTACTTGGTAACTCAAGCTTTGGGTCACCACACAGCTCCGTCCCCCTCTCAGTCGCTCAGCCAGTCAGTTCTTTATTCACTGTACAGTGGCTCTGTGTACTGGGGACTGAGCTTAAATTGAGCTTGAGACAGGGGCCATGGAATGATTGAATAGTGAATTAGATAGAAAATTGTGGCTTTTGAGCCCTAAGTGAGAATCTCTGCATTTGACCGGCTGCTACAACTTGAGTATTTCTCACTTTTATTTTTGACATTTTTTCAACAAGGGAACTTGATGTAAAACATATTTGTCTCTTTAGATACTCAAGAGCTGCCTTTTCCCCTAACCTTCTTTTAAAATCTGCCCTCCACCTCTCAAATGTTTTTTAGCCATTGTCAGCATGAATTGGAACCTACGTAAGTCAATACTCAAGAGTTTGAGAAAGAAAAGCATGGAAGTCTTAAACTCACTCAAGGTTCATCAGTCCCCAGTCAGAATAATCAGCCATGAACGTGGCACACAGGAGAACAGGAAGTTGAACGTGAAAGGCAAAGACACCACAGGGAGAATTTGTTTCTCTTATTGGTTTTTTGGGTTTTACACAAAACTGTTCCCTTCCCAAGAGGAACTCGAAATTGAGTCAAATTTGAAAACTGAAAAATCCCTGGATTCATTTATTTGCATTTGTTCATTCATACATATGCACAATTGGTTGTCCTAGCACAGGCAGACCAGGGCACTGGTTATACACAGCAAACTTGACTTCGGCACATACAACTTAAGCCCACTCCATGCCTGGTACTATGCTAGGCCCTGAGAGAAATAGGAAAATGAATAAGATTCAGTTTCTGGCCTCTAGAGATTGACACATAACTCTGATCCAAGATAGAGCAAAAACAGTCCTAGAAGAGAAACATGAAACGCGTTGGCAGCCTCCCTAACTGATCTACAGCTTTTAAAATAAAGTACCCATGAGCGTGGATTAGGTTAGGGATCAAGCAAATGTTTCCACAAGGCCTCAAACTCCATTCACAGCCTGATGCCACCCAGATGCAAGAATCGCTTCCCAGACTCACTGCCCATCACACCAATGGCACAACCAGCCACTCACCATTTTTCAAACATGTGCCTAACACTTATTCTTCTCGTTCTTTGTTCATAAGGCTCTCTCTGACTGGAACGCCTTTTCATCCTCTCCGCCACCTAGAAGGCCCTTACTCTTCTCCTAAGATCCAACTCAGTGACTGTAGGGTGAAAATGACAATGAGATGTCATCCCAAGGTCTCTCTCAGCCTTCTAATAAGCATCACGTGAAGTTAGGAAGTATGCGAAACAGATCACCTGCCTTGATCCATGAAGACATTCCTGATGCGCTGGGGTGTAATTCCTCTCGGTCCCCTGAACTTCCAACCCATATGCTCAGATGGCCACTAGAGCACTGAACATACTGAGCTGTAATTAGTTGTTTCTTTATTGGTTTATCCTTCCAAGTAGAGTGAGTACAATTCGAGGGGAGGGTCTGCATCTTATTTAATTCTTATTTTATTTAACAGTTACATGACTATAACTATGTGTCAACCACTATTCCAAGTGTATTATATGTATTTATCCATTTAATCCTCACAACAACCCTATGAGATAAGTATTATTATGATCTAATTTTGCCCATGAGGGAACTAAGACTTAAATAGTTTAAGTAAAATGCAGGGTCATACAGCTGGTAAGTAGTGATCCAGTATATGAACTAGTCTCTTAAGTGCTACATTATGCTATTTTTATTTATCATTATACCCTCAGAGCTTCGCCCAGAGTTCTACTATTCAAAATGTCAAGCTTAATAAATATGTATTAGATGATGAAATAAATAAGCAGTTGATCACTACTGGTTAGCCCTAGCTAGAGCCTCTTGAAAAATGCTAGGCTATAGAAGTTAAGGGTAATGAGAAGACTTGGAGAAGGTTCAGAGAAATTCAAGAAGGTGGAAATGAAGAATTATACCTAAGGATTTAGGTTGCTCAGCCTTGAGAAGCAAAAGCTGAGGACTGCTTTCATTATGATCTTCAAGGCCAGGATGGCTGATTCCTGAGGACAGTGACTGAGCTGTTTTTCTCCACCTCCAGGGAGAATGAAGGAGTGGAACTTGTCCTCAGCTGCAACAGGCACGGTTTAAATCCACCACCAGGAAGAATTTCCTTAGCCTACGAATTGTTTGTTAGGCCTAGGAATGAATAATAGAGAGGAGCTATGTAAGGTCATCTGGCTTCAGCCTTTTGGACTTCCTTCTGCTCTGAGTGAGGAGCATGCAGGGTGAAAAGGAACAATGACATGTCATCCCCAGGTCTCTTCTAGCCTTATAAATCTGTGATATTTGTATCTAAGAAATACATCAAACATTTTATCTTCCTTTGTGAATGAATGAATGAATGAATGAATGAGTCTCACATAATATAAAAGACAACAACGAAATTTACAAGAAGAAAGGGGGTCTTTCCAAACATGCCGTTGTGCCAGCAATGTAACAATAGAAGAAAAAAATGGAATTTGTTTTCCTAAAATCTCACGGCTTCTACATTCAGACCATTTCTTGCTGGGTCCATCATACTTGTGACATAAAGCTACACTTGGTCAGGCTACATCCTCACATGCTGACTTGAGCCATCATCACCGATTTCCTCATTTGATAGATGTTACTAATATCTTGAAGCAGATTTTCACATATTCATATATTTCACAAAATATTCATATATTTTGAGTAAACTCAAAATATGAACCACTATTCCATCGACCCCAGTGTTAAGGTGCTTAAAACATGAAGAAAAGAAACCTTTCCTGAGAGTAGGAAACAACATCGAATCTATTTATTTTCCTCCTTATATGGAAACTGAAACACAAAATAGTAATGGAATTGGAAGGGAAGGTAGAGAATACACAAAACTAATTTTATATTTGGTATTATTTCAAACATACAATTTTGCTTTCATTTCAGTTAATAGAAATAAAGTCGTACACTAGTAACATGCTTTACATAAGAAAAATTTCTTTCGAACACACATTATTTCACTAAATTTTTACCTTGAAGGTGGGTATTTTGTTTTTCAGCTTGCAGAGGAGGAAACAGCTCAGAAAAGTGAGAGACTTGCCTGAGGTCACACATCTAGGACAAGCAGCCCTTCCCTTCTAGTTTTCAGGACTACCATCTCCCATATAGCGCAGCCTGCTGGGCTCAGACTAGCTAGGCAATGGGCCAGTCTTGCTAGGGGCCTTCTTCACTGTGTGCAACCTCTGTTGGGAGCTATAAGGCTGGCCTGCCACCACCTTGATAAACTGAGTTAGTCTAATAATCTTAGGAAACCCATTGAACTCAGAGACATGTACAAGAGATTGTTGGATCTGTCTCAACCACAGCACGTCACCATCAGTGAAGTGGTAGAGCCTGGAGTCTAACTCAGGATTTCACTGCTTGCAGATTAAACCCCTCCTGAAAAGCCTGACTCAAAGGTCATCCACTCTGTGAAATCATCTCCGCTCCCTAGCTCTGTGTGGATGGACATAATATTAGGGTATTTACAAGCTCTGGATCCAGATTGCTTTGAACTAGGTCCCGTGTACTAGTTAAGTGATTTTAACCTCTCTGAAACGTCCTCATCTAGAAAATAAGGATACTACTTGTACCTCCATAATGCCATGATGGTGAAGAGTCTAGGAGTTAATGTAAGTCAATTGCTTAAAACAGCTCTTGGTACAAAGTAAACTCTTGGTCAATGTCAACTCTTCCTGAAGTTATCTTCTCTGGGTTTTCTGAGTCCTTGTAGTGTTTTATTTATCCTTCTGGTATAAAAAATTCTATTAATTTTTCTTATAACTCTCTTCCACGATTTCGTTACTTATTGTCTAGCCCATCATGAGCACAGAGACCATCTTCTTCTCCGGTAATCTCTTTTCAGATGGTGACACCTATATCCACCTTGCTACCCTAAAGAAGAACCTGGGGCTTGTCTGACTCTTCTCACATCTTTATACCCTGCATCAATTATTCACCAAATCCTGAGGCTGGTATCTTTTAGATATTTCTAAATCTACCTTTCCATCTCTATCTTCTTCCCATGGTCCAGCCAGCCCTCACTTAAAGTGCTGAAGCAGCTTCCTAATTGGCTTTCTGGACTCTAGTCTTATTACACTACAATTTATCCCTACACTGAAGCAAGAATAATCTTACCTTGCTTTAGTACATTTTTTTTGATCTCTTTGCTTGCAACCCATCTATGGCTCTCCACTGCCATTTGAAGCCGTTGGGTCTGACCACGCAGGACCTCTCTCCTTCCT
>NW_006441953.1:19387595-19420028 GCF_000325575.1 Pteropus alecto | reverse complement strand
CTAGTCCCAAAGGACAACCAGCTACTCAACACATACGTTGGAGTCTCTCTCCTTCCAGTCTCTGACATGTTCTCTTTCTTGGCCTAAATAGTTATTTTTTTGGCTTAACTTCTCTTTGTTTAAATAGCTCTGGTATTACCCATCCATACAATTCCTTAGACACACTGGAGGTCACACCTCAGCGCTTCCATGGTACATGGAGCTTTTTTTTTTTTTTTTACTGTCTTACAACTATAATAATCTGCTGTGCTCTCCCCACCATGACCCAACCAAGTTCAAGGGCAACATCTCTGATCACTTTCTCGTCCACTTAAGTGTGGAAGTGCTTTGCACATAGTAGGTATTCAAAAAACATTGAATGGATGATCTCATTAAATAGATAGTAGATAGATAGTAGCTGACACATATAATGCATGTTTTGGTCACTAAACAGTACTTATTGAAGTGTTCTACGTACTTTCCATAAATTAACTCATTTAATCCTAACAACAACCTTATAAGGTAGCTAGAATAATGATCTCCATTTTCCAGGTCAGAAAACTGAAGCACAGAGAGGTTAGAAACTTTACCAATGTTATGTAGTTAGAAATTGATGACACTGAGGTTAGAATCCAAAAGTCTGGCTCTAGGTCTCCTTCTTGGCCCTGAGACTATAGCTCCGATCCAGATAGGGGTACCACAATAAATACACAGTCATAGATAATATATTCTAGTTCCAATTTTACAGATGAGAAAGCTGAGGTATCAGAAGTTTGTAGAGAAGCAATTAAAGGCAAAGAAAGAATCGTCCCTGATCCTCACTAGCCAGCAGTGGATCTCAGGGCAATCACCTAGCCTCTCAGCCTTGGTTCTTCAAGTGTAAAGTGAGGGCCAGATTCTATCTCAACATTCTTCCAGATCAAATTTGCCATTTTCTTCACTTAGGCAAACATCACCAAGGGTTGAGTATGTGCCAGGCCCAGTACTAAGTACAGAGACACAAAGACAAAGTCTATCTCCATCCTTGAGGAATTCATCTTCTTGTGGTGGAGACAGGCACAGACAGGTGATATTTGTAGACTAGTTCACGATGCCCGCACTGCAATTACATCGGTTATTTTAAAGGGAACCAACCCAAGGGAAAAACATTATCCAGAAATGAGTCATTTGCCCCTCTATGTCTTTCAACTGACAATTGCCCAGAACAATGAAGCACTATCAAGTCTCTCCCATCTTCCCTCCAAGGCCTCACTCAAGCGTTATCACCTTCCTTTACAAGTGAAGAAACAAAGGCATTGCCTTAAGTAAGTTTGCCAGTGGCCTGGTGGTCAGCTGGTGGAAGAAGCCACTGCCCTCTCCATTCCTGAGCTTCTCCCACAGCTGAGGTGGACTATGCAAGGCAGGAGCATTAATTTTGACACAGCTGATGTCAGTTTTCCAGTACAGGTTTATAGTTGATTTTAGAAATTTTGTCTAGTTCATTTCAACTCCATTTCCAATGGGTAAGCTGATTCATTTAAGGCAAACAGCATCCAATTAAAATACATTCTGAAGAAGTGAGTAAGGCATCTTTCCCAACTCTGTATTTATTCATTTTTTTAAAATACTATCAGGGGAACTTCTTAAGGACCAAATCTCATCACATCATTGTGAGATGAGATAGTTAAAATATGTATAATCAAAATATAATTTGAACTTACACTCTCAGAGGCAGCCTTATATAAGAAAACAAGCTTCAGGGCCAATCCGAGCGGGACCTCATCCCTTTTTAGCTTCTTAGTAACTATGTGTCCTTGGGCACATCCCCTAATACCTATGGCCTCAGTTTCCCTATATGTATTATAGGAATAAATCATATCTGTCAGAGTACTTAAAATAATTAGAAATGTAGCTTAATGACTGATATAGAATAAGGGTTAAAAAATAAACTATTAAAAAACATTTTATTAAAGTCTTAATGATTCAGAGATTGATTATGCCATTAGAAGATCGACATGCTTTTCCCTTTCTTCCTCTTGCTTCCTGCCTGCCCACGTCACAGCTGCTCATAAGCTACTATTCCATAAGATAAAAAATGAGATAAAATTTAATTCAGATGGCACAGCAACCAAAATAGGATGAACACAGGCATTGGAGTCAAACAGGCCTGGACTTGAACACGAAATAGCTTTGGACAGGTTCTGTAAAGTCCTTGACTCTTAATTTCTTCATCTATAAAGTGGGAAGTAATCAGATCTACCTTCTAGGCTTTTATAAAAGACGGGTATATGTGTGGATGCATGAGTGTATGTGTTCATGTATGTGTGTCTATTTACACACATACACACACTCACACACAAAACCCCTGGTACTGTGATTAGTCAATAGTAGGTAGAAAAGTATTGGATCTGTTTCAATAAGAAATGTAGAACTTGGCTAAATCAAAGCATGAGCATCAATCACAATTTGTTTGTAAAACTTCCTCCAACTTTGTCACTACCATGGATGGCCAAAAGAAGTCACTCTCACGACAAAGATCTTGCATCCAGTCCTATTAGGTTTAATTTCCTCCGTTAGGTATCAGCTTGAAATGGGGTGACTCTGGGCATGTGAGGACCTCGCATGGCAGTACAGGTGACTGAAGAGGGGGCAGCAGGCAGACCGCACAGAGGGCCAAAGGGCCAGAAGCAGGTGAAGCTGGAGCTGATACCCTATGACATCCAATCCACCAATGCCATGTATTACCAAAAGTCAGAGAGACCAAATAAGAGGCTGGAATGGCCCTTTTACACCACTACCTCTACTAGCTATAAGGAGATCTTTGTTTATCACAATGGAAATGACAGAGGTTGACCAGCTGTACATCTTCATTATCTGCTTTTGGGAAAATTATCAAGCTAAAAGCTTCATGAGATGCACACTTTTTTACACAAACATTTGGATTTCATATTTGTAGTGTAAATGTATGTTCACTGAAATATCTGCGTCATCACCTCACACCCTCCCTTCATCTTCCTTAGGAATAAAGAATACACATACGATACCAACTTTCTAAAGGAAAACATAGAAACAAAGGACAAAAATCCAAAAGTCACATCAACCAATCATAAAAGATCTGAATATTTGTTTAGAATCCCTGGAGACCGACCACATAACATCCTCAAAGTAGCACGTAGTGATTTATTTTGTATTCCTTCCTGCTGCCTAAATAATACTCCCACTCAAAGTGGAAGGACTTCAATTTCATGACAGGCTGGAGGATTTTTTTCTAAGCCTCCTTCATTAACATCATCACATTGCTTAGAACAGAACATACCTGTCAATATCAGTGCTATATTTTGCTGAAATTTCTATTACAAAAGAGAAATCTTATGAAAAGTTTCCTTCTGTTTATAAAAAAGGGAGAATTATTTTTAAATATTGATGTTGAAAATCGACTCATTCTGAATCATCATTTTTATATGAAACTTTCTGCTGTGGACAAAATGGAAGATCACAGAAGATCACTTTATCCAACGCCAGCCATAAGAAATGCTTCGTGCATGGGAGCGTTCTTTTTTCCATAAGGCAGCAGCATTTAAAAAAAAAAGCTCTGGCATCGCTCTTCAATATTGTTGTCTAATTAAATAGCAATGGAGTGGATGCGTAAAAATATGCATCAGAGGTGTGTAATGTGTAATGTGAAGAAGAGTAATCAAAGCCATTCAACAGGATTTAGGAAGGGATTTCAGTTGGCAGCTTACGAGACAGGAGCATATAATTTTGCTAATTTGAAATAGGTATTGTAACGTATAAACATTACTGCTTTGCATATTTTAATGAAAACTGCCTCTACACCAAAATGAATCCTTTAGCTTGAACTCTCTGCATACCACAGAGCTTCTACCTATTATGAGTTCAGCATAAATAAGAAAGGCACGCAAACTGCATTAAAAGAATGGCCACCTCATTAAAATAGGTTAAAACCGAGCCCCTTATTCCAAGCTACTACAACACCATAAAGAAAGTCTGATGACAGGTGTTGTATTAAATTTTTATACTGCAATGAACTTATACTCACACAAACCAAATCTGCATGTTTCCTTTGATATACACCTGCAACTTGTTAATTCAAGGTCCTTTATTATGAAAGTATGAATTTAGCAACATCTATAGATTTGTAAAACCATATTAGCTTGCTCAAGAATCTAGAGTTAATTCATCTGGAGCCTTATTTGCATGGTTTATGAAGAAAGAGAAACTAAGGATGACTTTTCCCAAATGGATGTGCCTGCAGATAATGCATTTCTGCAAACGGATTGATGTGAATACCTACACTTGGGTTAAAAGAGTTGCGAGAGAGATTTGGGTCCATCTGGAGCTGAGGACATCACTTACCTGCCAGCTTGCTTCTCGCTGAAGTCCTTTTTTCCAGTCTTCTTCCAGCCTGGGGGAGGTCTCATCCATTGCTGATGCTGCTTGCACAAACTGGATTCGCCAGTCCAGTGGCTGTTAATCTCTTTCGTTGCAAGCCTCTACCAAAGCAGCGGCGAAGGCAGCTCAGGGGCAGACTGTCATGGAGAAAATGCCATGCCAGAGGATGAGGGATCGGGCAGGAAGAAGCCACATGGGAACAAATTTGGGATACATGGGCGACCCTGACAGCTGCCAACTGGCCAGGTGGGAGATCAGCTCAGCCACTGAGCATCCAGAGATTAGGAACGACCAGGCTCCAGAGCCAGCGGGCAATGGGTCATTCTTATGCTTCTGGCGTAAAGGTCAGAGGAGGGAAGTGAAGGCATGCTCTATGCCCTAGAAATATTCATTTCTACATGTGCTCTGTCTTCTCCTCATCCCAACTCTCTCACACACACACACACACACACACACACACACACACACACACACACACACACACTCTCACACCAGAATTTGCATTTTTCTGCAAGGCTGCATCAGTGGGCTGGAGTATCCTGGAAGAAATAAGCTGCTTTACATAGAAGCCACACTTTTCACTTGAACATATCTCCCCCAACACTGTATGAATCACTCAGCAGCCAGTAAACATGAATAATAGCAAGCTCCTTGGGGGTGAAAATAGTCTTATTCCTGTAGTTGAATCCTGAGCATCGACAGTCCCTGGTTCCGCCCACCCATGAGATGGTCTGTGACAGGCATTTCAACCTAACCATGGACCCTCAACCCTTTTCCCAAACCATTATCTAAAATAATCAGAGGCTTCAGTTTAGTAGATTCCTCAGAAGTTGGGGTTTAGCCATATCAAACCAAACTCTTATTTCATTACTCTTTCTTACATGGAATGATCCCCTCGCCTGCTGCTCGGTGTTGATTATTTGTAGCTTTAAAACATGCGGCTAGGGGCTACTGTCACGACACCTCCTTTTCAGTTAGGACAGTGGTTCTCAAACTTGACTGCCCAGTAGAACAGAATAAAATCAGCTAGGAAGCTTTGTATAAACACTGCTGCCGAGGCTTCATCCCCAGAGATTCTGATTTAATTGGTCTAGGGTGGGGCCCAAGACACTGGTACAGTTTTAAAAACCTCTCTGGAAAATTCTGTCGAGTACCCAGAATTAGAATCACAGAACTCAATATTATCATTTAGTCTTTCTCTAATCACTCAACTGATGCTTGAATCTCCATAACCCTGCCAGGCCCCACAAACAACGCTCATACCACCAATGACAATAAACTCACTACCACCCACGACTGTCCTGTTCCATGGCTGATAGCCTGGTCTCAAAATGAACTAATATCCTTCTCCCTACCATGACTGTACTATTTCTTAATTCCATAAGGAATAAGACTGAAGCCTATTCTGTAGAATAACCCTTCAGAGATCCAAAGACACTAATGGCCCACGCCCTCGAGCCTCTGCTAAAGTGTCTCTTGTCCATATTATACCTTGCTAGTTCCTTCAGCAAACCATGTAGGATTCTGTCAAGTAATTTCTCCATCTTAGATGCCATTCTCAGAATATATTCCACTGTCTAAAGCGATAGTGATTATAATACTCCAGAAGCAATTATAATATTCTTGCTATGATCTACCACTACACAAAGAGCCTAATAACCACATGCCTCATTTAAAAAATCTTCACAATAACAACCACCATAATAATAAGAGCAGCCAGCATTTGCTGAGCATGAACCTAGGTACCCTGCACTGAGTTAAGTGCTTTATTAACCTTACCTCATTTATCTTTTGAAAACATTCCATGAAGTCATCATTCTGCTACTGATTCACAGATAAAGAATCCAAGAGAAACAAAGACATTGCCTAGGTGGTGTGCCAGGAGTTAGCCCGGATCTGACTCCAAGGCCTGCGTTCTTGATCCCTACTGCATGCTAGTTAATGCCTTTTCACTGAGGCAGTCTCAGATCCCGATGACTGTTTTGACAATCACAACTCAATGGCATGGCATCACAGTCCATGAGTACACGTAGGTTTATTCTCTCGTCTTCAGACTGTACAGGAACATGTTTTACAGACTATAAATTGCCATATAAATCTAACTTACCATTATTATCCTTTTAATAATCCTAAGACTATACCTTCTGCCTCACCCTAGCAAAGCAAATAAATGTTAAATTCTTTCTTTACTTGCTTGGCCACTCACTTTTACTGAGAATATTCAAATGCTTCTCCATGAGAGAAAGGCCAGCAGAGCAAGGGTCCAGGAAATTTTTCTAGAGATCAGACTCAATGGAAGACTCACCGATTATCTGATTTTCCCATCTCCTCTAAATCCTTATCAATAGGATTTCATTTAAAAAAAAAAAAAACTGGGAGCAATTACTTTTACCATTTGAGGCACACTACCTGCAAGGTAGTTGAATCATTTCCTAAGGAAAGCAGTACACAAAGTGGCTGAATATAGTTTCTGACGTCAGACGGAGGTTTGATTCGCAGCCCTATTATCACCCAGCTTTATACTCCCGGGGAAGGTTACCCGACCTCTTTAAATCCTAGTTTGCACATCTGTAAAAGGGAAGTATTTGTTGTCTCAGGCATATTATTGTTCATGAATATCTGGTTCCCCTCTACCCTAGAAAACACAGCAAGATTGCATTTCCTTAAACCCCTTAAAATTGGACATAACTGTGACTCGTTTTGGCCAATGAAATATAAGAAAAATGATAGGTATCACCTTCCGAGGGGGAGGTCTTAATCACAGGCACTTGACTCTCAGCCCACTTCTCCTCCAACCACGGTGATTGCGAAGCATGTGTTGATAAGAAGTGCCTTAATATCAAAGCAGACTAAAATGCTGAGCCAATGCAGGGAGAACAGTTGCCTGGGAAACAGACTCACCTGGACCAACAACAGACATGATGTGAACAAGAAATAAACTTCCAGGATTGCTTGTTCCATCAGTATAACCTAGCCTACCCTGACCAATACACTGTCCTTACTATACAGAGTTATAAGAATAACTAGGCAATCTAGCTAGAGCATTTATCACAAGTGTGGAATAAGTCTGAAATATTATTTTAAGTAGTTTCCATTACAAGCCCAGTTTGTTCTACCCATGTCTCATATATTCCACTATTTCCTCCTCTCACAGCCTGGGTTTTTCCCACTCATAACTGAATGCATTAAGTGTGGCAATTTCCATAGATGATGTAGGAATATGAATTTTAAAAAGAAAGGGTAAAAGTGTTCAATAATGCAGCATCACTCTGTCTCAGAATGCAAACTCAGAATAGCATGACTTTAATGCTATTTATCACTTAGCAAGGAAATTAATGAAAGCAAAATGAAGCATCAAATAATAAATGTAGCTCAGTATGAATTCACGACTGATAAAATGAAGTACGCGTCTGCAAAATGTAAACATAATGAGAACATACGTGAATACAGGAGCTTATTAAGGAGCAGCTTTTAGTCACTATTTTTAAATCAAGCAATCAAAAAAGAATTAGTTTTGTTTCTCTACTTTTGTTAAATGTTTTCATTAACGGAAGTTTCAACTACGAAAACAAGCATAAGGAAAGCATGGCTAACACTCTGGCCAGATCAGCACTGACGTTTCAAGGCAGAGACCTGTCCTGAGAACACCACTGGGAAAGCTTTTTTTTTTTTTTTAATGATTTTCAAATGCAAGTGCTAATAACTATGCTCTGTGTTTCGAATTGAATTGTGTCCTCCCAGAGGCCTAACCCCTAGTACTTCAGAATGTGGCCTTATTCGGACAAAGGGTATTCACAAAGTAATGAAGCTGAACCAAAGTCACTAGCTGGGCCTTAATCCGATATGACTGGTGTCCTTATAAAAAGAAGAAAAGTGAACAGAAAGACAGACACACACAGGGAGAACACCATGTGAAGATGAAGGCAAAGATTGGAGTGACGCATCCTTCAGCCATGGAACGCCAAGGATCACCAGCAAATCACTACTTTTCCCTTGAGACAAGCAGCTTATTAAGAATATGCTGACTTATAAGAACTAGAAAGTGTTTTCGAATTTGCAACATTTTCCTCATGGAAAAGTTACATGTAAAAATTAAAAAGAAAAAATCTATACAAGGTGTATCACCTCTTAGCCCTCACTTGGTTTTAAGGAAAATTCCTTTAACTTATATAATAAAACCATGCTATTACTTCATTTTAAGAATCAAAAAGCTAGAAAATAAAGTCTCCCAAGTGAATTAAACCAGGCAATCCACAGTGCTCTGTGACGGTAGACTGCAACACTTTAACCTGTTCTTTTAGAGAAAGATATTCGATCTAAAGGAGAAAATGAAAGAAAGCTTGGGGCGGAGGGGGCTGATGAAAATAAGTACAGAGCCAAGGAGTCCCCAGGCACGAAGAAATGTGATGGTCTTTTACCCACCGGTAGGATTTTGAACACACTTTCGCTTAACACCTGGGCTAGAATTTTTATGAGTTCCTACCTCCCCTGTATTATACATCCTCAATTCAAATCCATTCTCAATGAAATTTTCCAAGAGATAGTCTCACAAACTTTTACTTCTGTTTTTGCTTTTTTTTATTGGAAGCTAATAGTAAAGTGTTTATCTTCAGACATTTGCTTCACAAAAAAAACTATAATAATGTATCAAATCCACAACACCAGAGATGTCTGTATACAAACTCTAACAAAACAAAAACAAACAAACCAACAAACAAAAACGACTGTCATGAAAGTGATAAATTTGAAAAAGATGAACTCGGGTGTTATAGTCATATTTCAGAAAGGAAAAAAAATAGGATTTCCTTTCCAGTTCACAGTTTCACTGGAATAATAAATGCTAACCATTCCCCCTGTAAAAGAGCTAAACTGAACTATAGTGATACACACAGGACTGTGGCCAGTAGACCACTGTGGCTGGTAGAATACTCCCTCGTACACTCACACACTTTGGCTTCCAGGTAGCCGAGTTTTATACTTACCATGATTCACTTGCATTTGTTTCCAATCTTATTTACCCAGATATGTAATTACATAATTTAATTAAATAGCATTTCTATAAAGCATGAGTTTCAATGGAAAGGGAGTCGTTCCTTTCATCAAACTAGTCAAATGCTTTGGAAAGACCCAATAAAGAAAATTCGTTTTATAAAAAAGTTGCTGTCATAGGGGCAGGGATCGTAAAAATCTACACAGATTCTCTACACAGGTCACTGTTTTTAAATTCTTAATTCACTTGAAAAAAACTGAAACTGAAATTTGTGAGATGCCTTTAGGGATACGATTTACACACAAAAAAAGACTCCAGAATTCCACTCTGTGGACCCTACTCAGAACAAAGGCCTTGGCTCCACAGCAAAATAGTGGTGAATAAATGTGCGTTTGTGGATTTTAAGCAAAAGTCAAATGTTTTGTGTATGTACGTGATCTATGATCCCCTAACTTAATCAACTTACGTGATTAATCAGTAAACGATCATTTTCAGTTGTACAGAATAAGATGGCTTCTAAGATAAAAAAAGAAAATGGTAAATCAGGAGGACTTCTTCTTAACCTACATGTAATGAACAGAGATAGAAAGTAATAGACTCAAATTTTCAAACCAAGAGACAGAATCCATTTCAATACCTACATCTACTTACATCACTACACGAGAAACATCCTGGCTATAACTACAAACATTAAACATTGTATAAATCTGAGCCACACAGACTCCAATTAATTACTGCATGGCATTACCACGTCCTCCTATAACCATGTAATAATACCAACTGCCTACAATCAGAAGGATTTAGTAGACATGTATTGATGAAAATCAGATGATGTCATCCACAGTGTCTGAATCACCTTGATATGTTTGAGCCTGAAGCAAAATAATGTAATAAAAAAAAAAACCATACAGATGAAAACCTCAATTTTTCTCTACATATGAATCTGTCGCTGATTTGAGAAGAATCAAATCTAAGTCCAACCAGGTGAAGACATTCCATACATCATCCTTCCCAATTCAATATAAAAATAATATTTCCCCTTCCAGTAGGTTTATATACTGACTTTGTGATATCCCGGACATCAAGGGAGCCAAGAGACACAGAGCGTTGCCTTGGCGAATGTTAAGCACAGCAGAGATGAATCAAAAAATACTTTCATTAAGAGTTTATTTTAAAGGCCATTTGAAGTCATAAGCCCCCAGAAATAATAACCAATGGACTAATGAGTAGAGTGGAAAGGTAAATATTGTGAGTAACAGGAATGAGAAATTAGTTATAAAGCAAGCTGGAGACATCTTTCCCTCTTTTTTCCCCCACCCCGCCCAAAAAATTCTCCAGTAGACTGTCATGGGGCTAAAATTCCACCAGTCATATCTTTTGGTTTTAAAAACTTTTCAGTCACTGTCTATAAAATTGCAAATACTCCTAGGAGGGGAACTTAAAACTTTATTTCCTAATATTGTCACAAGTTATTTCCCAGTTTGACTTGGAAAGGAAAACTCTTTACAACCAGGTGAGGAATAATGATGAGGACAAGAAGAACCTCCAAAGAGGAGAAAAGCTTAGAGGGGAGGGGGTTAGAGGTCACCTGAGTCCCCTCAGGCACAAATAAATTTAGAAAATATGAATTCGAAAACTCACGAAAATTGACTTTACCAACCATCAAATTGTTTCGATTGAAGATTATTTAAAAACGATCTAATTGGTTCATACACTTGTAACACATACCTAGGGTGTCATTCCTGTTATGATATATAAATTGGTGTGGGAGTTGGGTCCCTCTTTTCTTTCTTTACTCTAAATCCTAATCTCTTAATGCAAGGGGAACCTCAGATACAGTTCGAGGATTTCAAAAGCAGAGCAAATTAGGACAGGAATGTGGCTGGAAGGTAGGCTAAGGACTTGTCATTCAAACTATACAGACCAGCATCACCTAGGAGATTGTTAGAAATGCAGAATCTCCGGCCCCACTCCAGATCTACAGAATTTCATTTGTCTTTTAATGAGGTGGATTCATTAACTTTAAGAAACAATGGGCTAGGGAGACTTACCTTAAAAGTCTATTTGCATAGCAAACTATTTATTATTATTATTATCATCATCATCATCATCATCATCATCATCATCATCTTAGAGTGTAGATTTAGAGTGGCCTACGAACAGAATGACTTGATAAATGTCACAAGAAAGAATTGAGCCCCCCACGAAGAAACTGCTTCATGCTACCTCTGGAGAAGCGTCTCAGTGATTTCACTTATGAAATTATATAAGGATTTCTATAAACATGATCCAGTAGATGTGAAGGGCAGGACACCAACCCATATCCAACCCCTAAACTACCCAACAACCCCTACATACATAACTATTCCACTTACTAGCTCAGAAAAACAGCTGATGACAAGTGAACGACACCTCCTATGAACATTTAGATGACTGATTTTGTATAAATCAATATTGAGTGCCACAAAATGTCAGAAAATACCAAATGAGGAGAAAAGAATCAATAGATAACCTTAGAATTAAATGACTGATGAATAATCTTTACAAACTAAAATAAATTAAACCATGAAAACCAAGTTAAAGTAACATCAAGCATCTGGCTTAAAACCGCAAAAATATATATATAATTTAAAGGTAAGGCTACTTGCAACAAACATGGCTGTTCATTTATTTTTTCCAAGAAAGCATCATGACAGGAACTACAAAATAAGAGCTAAATTCACACTTTCTAGCTTCTGTCTGAACAGTCATAATTTTTTAAGGCTCTACAACAAATAAACTTCAATTTACAGATGCAGACCATGCATTAACCTAGCAACCATGAAACCAAGCATATATTTGCTTAACAGTTTCAGGGTGTAGGAAGTAGGGGTAGGGAGACGAATTCTACGATTTGTTTAAATCACTTCATTTTAGATTTCAAATGTGCCTACTAGAGCTATCAAATAAACCATAAATATATAGACAACCAAATGTCAGAATTAAAATTCAAATATTTTTCTGAGTCCTAGATTGATATCAGAAATAAATCCAGTTCTGTAACAGAAATCAAGATATATGTCTTTCTTCAGAAGTAAACAGATGCAAAGTGGTGTTTTTACATCATTTTATTGCTCATGGATTCTAAACGCACAAATTAAACACCTACTATGTGCTAAGAATGGTGCTGGGTACTAGTGACTGAGAGATAATTGAGAGATGCAGGCCCTCACCATGCTATGAGGGAGACAACCAGGTAAGCAAACCGTTTCAGCCTCAAGTAACATCTGAGCTATGGAGAGGGACTTACTCTGCCCCCAAGGATCCACCCCGTTCCAACCTCCTGTGCTTTTAGTGGCCTTGTTTAAAATAAAATACTTTCTGAAATGTTTCCACAGCAATGCAAGTAACACCAGCAACAATACTTCACGGTACTCTGAGCTCTGAATTCTCTTTTTCTTTTTACACTCATCGCCAAATCCAAATATCCACAGATGCCTACAAGACACCAAGGTCCACACAGACAAACTCTACTCTGATAGATTCCAGTCAATGATTTGTATAAATAGAGAAACTGGGGGACAAATGTCCTTCTAACCTAAGAGCCCCGAGGCTGTTTCTCCAAAGGTTCCCTTCAGAGCCAGGCCAACCAGAGGTCAGCAGAGATGTTAACAGTCTTTTGAGTGGCATTTAACAAAGCGATCCCCCTTTGGAGAGCTGCCTTCCTTAAAGACAGAACAGAAGTACACACAAGCAGAGATTATAAAATGTGGCTGCTTTGGGAAGGTTTAGGGAGTAGATGGGGACTATAGTTTTTGAACTTGGGCAGAAAGAGCACTATTGAGGACCTCTGGGTTTCGACCTCGTTGGAAGACATCCTCCAGTGTTTCCAGCCGCAGATCTCTACCTCAGCAGGTGTCACGGGCTGCTCTTATTTACTGAGGAATGGCAGAGGAGGCAGAGAGGGGAAGACCTCTTCTCCTAGAGGCAGACCACACAGAGCATAGATACGACACTTGTGGATGCAACTTCTCATCTAAAGCTGAGGCTCCCACCCTACCTAACACAACACTGGGAATCAGAACTGTGAACAGATTTAGAAACCAAAGTAAGCCAAGACCAACCTGCAGATGACTGTTAAAACCTATTAAATATATATCAAACCAGGGGCTTGATTCATTGGCCCACCCCTGGTTACAATGGTGACTTAGAGGTTAAAGGATGTTGAGTGCCTACTACATGCCATGAACTTCAATCTTTAACACAATTCTATGAGGTATGACCATGATCGCTCTTTTACAGATGAGGAAACTGAAGCACTGGAAAGTTGAATGACTTTCTAAAGTTCTCATGGCTTTAAAGGAGCGGAGCCAGGACCAAGGGAGGGATGTTAGAGCCCATTCCGTTAGCCACACTCCCCCCTGCCTCGCTTTCTTTGTCAGCCTCCACGACTAAAGGCAGTAATGGTATCGGCACTAGATTGAAGACTCACCCCAGGGACTTTCCAAGTCACATCCCAGATGCTGATAATATGGGGATCCACTCAAGATAAATGGAAATGATGGATCCTGAAGGTGTGTGGGAAATGCAAAGGCATGAAAAACACATAAAAACGGAGAAAGCAGAACCATCCAGCAAAGATCCCTCAGGCTTACAGCTGTTGCAAGAAGCCCTAGTCTCTCCTTCTGGTCCAATGGGTACTCACAAAGTTGTTTGCTTTTAACATGCACTTAATGCCTTCTTTTAAAAAAAAAAAAAAAGCAGCAGCAGCCTCGTAAGTTTATAATGAACTGGAATTATAGCTGCTGCTCTGATGCCGTGTGTTATTTTTGGCTGAGTGTCCTGCTCTTCTGGAATCCGATGGTAGGGTGCTGAAGCTTGCTCTAGTAACACAGGCTGACTGCTGTCCCCAAAGGACCCTGAGGGAAGGGAACTATCTCGAAGTCTTCAGCAGAGAGAGGAGGTTTAACATAAACTCCCACTTAACGTTTTCTCCAAAAAGAATCTATTCATTATCTGTATTTCCGACACGGTATTTATGAATTTCCTTTCAGCAGAGCCCATCAGGGCAAACGTCACAACTCAGTGGTGAAATGCTGTGTGCGTTTCTTTTCCTCCTAAGGAAGATTAAGGCCAATGAATAAAAGAAACGGGGATGTGGCCCCTATATTTAGCTCTCCTTACAACATCATGTCTCACGGGTATTAAAAATAGACCCAAATCACTTGAAGGCATTCTGAAAAATCAAAGGCAGCATAGCTTTCCAAGAGGAAGTTTTAAATGTTTTCCGCTTTCTTTCTGGTTGAGATTTTTAAGGAGCAAAAGCAATCAAGTGGGCTCCCCATTTCCTCAGAGGCCCAGTCAGGGTGGCTATTGAGGCTTTATAACATACTCTGTCTCCCTACCCATCATCCCCTCAGCCTCGGTTCATTGTAGACTGGAGTTCAAGAGAAATCTGGGCTGGCCCTTGGCGAAAAGTGTGAAATAGTACGTGTAGAAAAATTCTCCTCTGTTAACAATGTTTTCTCCAGCTGGAGTCCTGACATTCCCAAGGTCCCCGTCAGAGAGAAATCAGCTCAGGTTCGATTCGCTGAACATATATGTGTTCTGTGTGATGTGCCGGGCACAATGCCAGGCAGGGCAAAGGGTGCAGAGAGGAGAAAAGATGGAATGTCCTTGTTAGAGAAGGTGCCAGATAATTCCACAAGTAAGTAAGGCTGCTGGACAACCACAGGCAACGAAATTCAAAGAAGAGAGAGGTGACAGCTTGTTGGAAGGTGTCAGAATGGATCTCATGCTGGAAGTGGGCTTTGAAACAGACAATGGAGACCAAGATGGGGATGGGGAATTCAAAACACCTGAGCCCAGGTGTGGAAGAAGGTCAGAAATTAGCTTAGTGTAACGCCTCCTCTCAAAACATATGCCAGGGAAACCTGGAGGAAAAAGCCTTTAGAATCAAAGGAAAGAATTTCCAGTTGGAGAAATCATATAAAACTTAAGAATATAGCCTCTTTCAAATCCTGCAGTTCTCCAGCTGTGCAACTTTGGGCAATTTACATGCCTCCCCTGAGCCTCAGTTTCATCATCTGTAAAATGGGGTTCACACTCCATTGGGCTGATGTGCTGTTAAAACATATCATGGACATAGAATACTTGGCTCAGAGCGTGGCACGTGGTTCACAGAAAACACTCCGTCAATGGGTGTAACTCACTCAAGCGGGAGCTCTTTAAATTGGAGCATATCTCTAAAATGCCTCTAACCACACGCAGTACCCGCTCTTGTGGCAGAAATTCTTGATTAGCATTAGGGGACAGTGAGGCTAAGAGAACGTGGTCTTCGCTGTGTAAGTGTCTAATTTTCAGTCTTCTTTGTGGCTCGTACCAGTTTATGGAGGAATTTCCAATGACCAAAACAACTCCTCAACCTTGAGAAAGTACATACCTTTTAATGGGACTTCACTTCAATCCACACCAGTGTAGCTCACCATACTTTGAATCCCTCATACAGAGGTTAGTGAAAAGTTGAGGAGCATTTTCTAATCTAAGGTAAGGGGGGAAAGGGCCTTGAGGAGGTTAACTGTGAGGGAAGAGAAATAATAGGTGCGAAAATCAACGTTTGTAGAATAGTTCAGTGTTCATCAAACTTTGGTGTGCACAAGAATCCCCTGGGGATCTTGTTCAAGTGCAGACTCTGATTTGGTAGGTCTGGACTGGGGCCCCTGGGTAGTATCTGTGTTATCGGTCCACAGAGTAGACTTTGAATAGCAAGAGAATGGTGTTTTTTCAGGGCTTAAGAAAGAACTGAGTGGGGGAACCAGTAGAGCCCCAAATGCAAGGAGTGCAACGTGCACACGAGTACTGTCCAAACGAGATGGCAAGCGTAGCGGCTGATTTGAGGGGCAGCCAAGGCAGAGACGTAAATGCAGAGACATGATGTCCAAGGAGAAGGTTTTTGGAAAAGAAGAGGCCCCGGCTCACGAAGCACCAGTGCATTACTCACGTTGTGAGTCACTCCCAGCCTTTGAGATTTGTTGATGGCAAACATTTTGGAGAGTACTGCAATAAAGGAATGTGCTCACAGCTATTAACTACGAAGCACTAAGTCATTTCAGCAGTCTGACACAAATGATGCTCCACACTTGAAAAATAGCTATTGATCAGTCCCTTCTTCTTCATGCCTTCCAATACTCCAGATCAGCACTTCCACTCACTTCCCCTCCTCAGAGGCCTTCGCACACCGAGTTAGATCCCTCCTAAACCAAACAATATCCCCCTGAGGCTCGACTTTCCTGTAGGTGTTGCCTCAAAACAATAAACCAAGGAAAAAGCAAACTGAAGATACCTCTTTTTGTTTCTCCATATATCTGCTTCTAGGAACCTCCCGATGCCTTTTATTTTCTCGTCTCATTAATAGACACAACGACAACAAATCAACTGATCTATCAGTTCCTGTGTTAGAAGATAAGAAAGTAAGAGGGCATGGGAAAGGACAGAATACAGAATTGGCCTTTAAAGAACTAAATCAGCTTCGGGGACAGATCGAATGGTAACATTCTGAGGACCTTCAAGGTGCAGCTTGAGTACAGATAAAGCAAAGGGAAGCTCGTGGTCTTTCAAGCTGGGGTGATGCACATCTTCCCTGGTCTACTTCTTAATCTTAAGAAAAACTGGCGAAATAGGTAGATCTTCTCTGGCAGAGCGAATGCAAAGATGAACAACCCCAGTTCTTACCCGTCCTCATATGCACACCCTTAGCCATGGAGAAATGGAGTCTATCTCTCCATCCTTTGAATCCTGGCTGCCTTGTCAGTACAATGCGGTAGACATGACAATGTGTGTGATCTGAGCCTAGTGACCTTGTACACTTCTGCTCTTTCTCTTTTTCCTCTGCTTACACCAAGAAAATAGTCATGCGCTAGCCCGAGACTACTTAGAGCAGAGTCTGGGTTATCCTCCCATCTGCCAGCCCGCTAGCCAAACCACCAGCCAGCCTAGACACAAAAGTGAATTCACTTGAGATCATCTGAGTTGGTCTTAGACTAGCAGAACTGCAGAGATGACCGTTAGACTTATGAGAAATAATAAACAATGGTTGCTTCAAGCCACTAAATTTTAGAGTGCTTTGTGAGGCAGCATTATCTGGAAATAAATTAATAATAACTGGTACAGCTTCCCTTAGAAAAGCCATGATAAAAAGTCCAGGTATACAAATAATTCCGACAGGACACAGGCTGTCCTTTGGCAAAATTATTAATGATCACAAATACATTGTAATAACATAATTGCATCATTTATAAAACAAAACACATTAGGGAATTAGATAATATAAACACACTTCTATATTAGTTTTCATTTTTCAAAGGGTTTAGTCCATTTATTAATAGACTATATTAACTTGTGCGAATTTTTAAAATTCGCTAGACTTCAAATTCAATGGGTCATTTCTTCTTTTGTGCACTCATCTATTGAGGATTACGGTGAGCAGAGTTGTGAGTTGAAGACTGGGGGTGGATTTGAAGATGAATAACACATTGGTCCCTGATCTCAGATAACTTCTATCTCGTAGGGTTGACAAAGGCACCTGCTCACTCTATGTCATGCTCTTGCTGCCGTCGCTACTGTTTTAAATCGTACCCATCTTATCAGGTCCAGAGAGCCCTTTCTCTTTTCTATCTTCCCTAACTCCACCCTATTTTACCTTTTAAGTAAACTTGCCCAATTCTGAAAACACAGTTGGGGAGGCCAAGAGCAGGTCCAGACACAATCCGGGGCAGTCGTAAAATTTAAGGTTAAAAAGAAGCTTTATATCAGATAAATGAAAGTTCTTGAATATTCGTTACAGAGCATGTACTTGATTCTATAGGCAATAGGGAGCCATGGAGGGCTTCTGAGAAAGGAAGAGACATAAAGCTATCATTTAAGAAACATCGAGATGCTTCAAGCCCTTACTGGAGGATCATAGCGTGATGGAGCTTCAGAAAGGCTAAGGTGGTCACTTGCAGATTCTGCAAAGAGGTAAAACAAACTTGCTTTTGCCAAGTAGATAGTGACCTTAGGAAGGAAAGTTCAATACAATACAAAAAGGGAATGGGATGAAGTAGGTAGGTTAGAAACCCAAACAGCCAGTTTCCCACTCCAAATTTTTCTAGGGAGGAGGAAAGACTGGCTGATCGTTTACAAAGAGAATTGAAGGATACAGAACATTCTAGGGAAGATAAGATTCACGTCCGATAAATTACTTTGATTGGTCTAAAAGACCTGAGAAACCCCAGTATTTCTCAGAAGCGCCCTACAGGCTGTTATGGGGAGAGAACAGAAGGGTGAGGTCTGAAGGAGCACATCCCGAGTGAGCAGGGTCCAGGCTTCTGGCTGCCATGTCAACAAGCTTCATTTTGTGCTGGGGTCCACAATGGATTTCACTTGGAAAAAAAATAGGCTTCCTTCTACTGATTTAAAAAATAATAAAAATTTGCAAACTTTTGAACCAGATGATTTCCATGACCCATGCTAGCTCTAAGATAAAAATACTATACTAATTATCTTCCAAAAATTACAATGAGGAAGAAATCAAGAGGTAAGCACTTAACACCTGTCGAGCATATTATAGGTCAAGCAACGTGCCATACATTTTCCTTGGGTTCTCTCATGTCATCCACACCACAGCGCTCTGAAAGAAGATTCATTATCTCTATTCTGCAGATGAGGAAACTGAGGTCCAGAAAGATCAAATAACTTGCCTAAGATATCAATGCTAACTCCAGAGCTAGGCTCTCGACCACTATGGCACAGCTGTGTGCATATTCACATACACCCAGTAGAGCATGGAGCTCATCCGTCAGTTCTCAAGGGCCTCGGAATTTGATTTTCTAGGAGTTCACACAGGGGCAATTTTGGCCACAAGATGCTATCTAACTTAGGGGACAGAAGGGATATGTTGAGAGGAAGAGATAGGAAGGAGAAAGCTGAAAGAACTGGAAATAATTGGAAAAAGGATTAGTAAATTTGTGGAGCTGTAAAAAATCACACACACACACACACACACACACACACACCCCTCTGCAATTATGAATGCCATTTCCAGAAAAGATATCTACATAACAGAAAAGGCATTTTCTTTTTTTTTTTTTTAGACAAGGCATTCTTTATCCTAGGTTGAAATAAGATTTTAATTTGGAAAATCTAAACTCCTTTGTAAGAATTAATTATTAAAATATAATTATCTAGTTTGTCCCATTTAAAATTTCACCATTCCCCAACTCCTTATCCTTTTCTCTGCTTTATCTGCATAGCATTTAATACCATTTTGTAACACTATATCTCTTACTTATTCCTTTGCTTATCAACTATCTCTCCCCAACAGGACAACTTCTTTGGGCATGCGTGAAGAGTTTATTGTGATTTTTGTGGTTGTTCATTCTGTATCTCCAGTACCTACCATAATGCTTGGCTCCTAGGAGGCACTCAGGTATTCGATAAATATTTGTTGAACAAATGAATGTGTTACTTTGTCAAGATATTTATGGAATAAGCCTTTATATCTATTCATTCCCACCCCACCTTATGGCATCTGAAACATCAGAGTTCCCATCAATTGCAAGTCTATTTAGCATTTATATGGCACTTTATATTTAAAACTCACTGTTCCATTATCGATCCCCACAATCAACCTTGAAAATAGATGCTGAGTAGAGGTATAGCCCATACCTCTTTTCTTTTCTAGGCCTCTACAATAGACATGAGCAACGGGGTGGGAGGAAAGAGCAAGTTCAAGTACGTGGGAGAAGATGGGAGGGGCAGGGAGGCGAGACACAAGGAGCCCCTGTCATTGAAATTCCATTCTCCAGTCTACGTCTGCCTCCTCAGAAGTGGTGGCAGGGAGCCAGAGATCCTCCCCTCCAGCTGCAGATGCGTTCAGCATCCCCACAGAGGAGGAAGGGAAAGAAGCCCCAGGAGCCTAGAGAGGAGGTGAGGCATGAAGGGAGGAGGGGCTCCCAGAAATCATCTCCTAGCAGGGGTCCCGACTCTGCCCTCTGAGCATGCCATCCTTTTTTACAGGTGGCAACCAGACTGCATATCTTTCCACGGCACTTCTTTGCTTGCCTGGTGTCCTGCTCTCTACCACAGCAAGCACGAACAAGTTGGTCTGGATGCCAGTGCCCTCACCTAGCCATCTGGTCTACCCTACCCATCTGGACCACACGACTGAGCCTTAGGTATGAAGACCAATGGGCCATATTGTGTGTGGAGATGACCCAAGTGTGGCAAAGACAACACCAGATTTTAACTTAAGAGCTCCATATGCCTCGCTTCACTTCCAAATACAGTAGTTTCCCTTACTCATGGATTTGCTTTCCGTAGCTTCAGAGATCATGGTTTCAGTTACCTGCAATCAACCACAGTCCACAAATATTAAATGGAAAATTCCAGAAATAAACAATTCATAAGTTTTGAATTGCATGCCATCCCGAGTAGCATGATAAAGTTTCACATCATCCCGCTCTATCTTGCCCAGGACATCAGTCACTTAGTAACTGTCTGAATTATCAGAACAGTTATCAGAGAGAGAGAAAAACATCACATGCACATAACTTTTACTACAATATATTGTTATAACTGATTGATTTTATTATTAGTTATGGTTGTTAATCTGTTGCTGTGCCATTTGATAAATTAAACTTTATCATAGGTATGTATGTATAGGAAAAAACATAGTAGGTTTTGGGTACTCTCCAGGGCTTCAGGCATCTACTGGGGGTCTTGGAACGTATCCCCTGCGGATAAGAAGGGACCACTGCAAATCAACCCCGTAGCTTTTAGGAACAGTTTGACCTGAGTGTAGAATCACGCAAATGCTGATAGTTTGCCTGAGTTGCGTGTACAAAATAAACACCTGTTTATTCACTTAATTTAGTGCTACAGGACTTAAAGTCTCAGCTCCAAACCTATCAACTCCTATCCCAGCTTTGCAATAAGCATCACCAAATCATAAAGAAAATAGTCGATAAGAAAGAAGGCCCAAGTGTCGATAGCCAGATAGGCATTTTCAGACAAGGCAAGAGACACAGCTAGGAACAACCAAATCATCTTCATAAACTTGGTCCAATAAAATTGGCCATTTCTGGAAAACTCCTAATATACAAGTGCAAAATAAAGTTTTTCTTCTTCTAAAGAAAAGGAACCTGACACTTACCAAGCCCAATTGAGCATCTCCAATATGCTCAGCACTATGCAAGCTCTACACATAAATCATCTTAAACTTCTCAATAACCCTGTGAGATATATGTTATATCTATCTTCATTAAAAAGAGGAAATTGAAAAAAGCTCAGAAATGTCTAATAATTGGCTTAAGCTCCCACAGTCAAAAAGTGAAAGAATCAAGCCTGAAAACTAGGCCTTCTGACTTTTAAGCCCATCATTCTGTCTGGTCATTATGGTTTTTGTTCCACTGACTTAGACTTTTTGATCATTTCTTCTTTTAAGGGCTTAAGAGAGAAAGCATTTAAGGTATTTAATCTTTTTTTGGTGTTACTCTGACATCACACATCTTGCATTGCTCCAGGAAGATTATTGCAAACATTTATTACAATACTCTTTGATCTCTGGGTATGTACCGAACACCTATAGATTGTTAATAAGAGTTTTTAGTTGACAGAAGGAGTAGGTGGGCCAACTTTCTCTTTTCATTGTTTTTTTAGATTGACTTTATTATTCAAAGGCTTCCTCTTATCCTCACGAACATTCTCTGGACGTATTTGATTCAAAGACATGTTCCCCCACTGATATTTCTAATCTTCAGCAGGTCATACACTATATACACATCAGCTAGTAAATACATTTAAAGAGAGATTTTTTGACACCTATAAATTCACGCTGCGTGATTGATACTTCATGCAAGAAACTAATAAACAGCTAACTTGCTACCAGACCATTAATAAAAACGTTGTGAAAACTGCTTCTAAAGATGGCAATTAGCTATAATGATTAGACAAAACATGGTTCCACATTAAGTTAAATTGATATTTAAATGTAATTGTTTTTAGCTCTGTGGTGTCAAGGTACTACATAAATCCATTATCACTACTATTTAACAACAATAGTCACAACCACAATAACTCAACCCAATTTTCCAAGATCATAATTTGCTGTGCCCCAAAGAAGTGAACTGCATACTTGGGAAGTGAGTTAACACTTTCAAGTCCCTTGGGGTTCTTTAACGACACTTCTTGAAAGAGTTAATTGCCTTCCAAAATGGCTCCCAATGGGGAGAGCTCATTTATATACATATATAGTATAGCTGTGAGGGAACATATTACTTTACACTTAGCCAGATTAACTATGCCCAGTTTTACTCTGTTTAAAACTAACTGAAACGTCAACACATTATAAAGAGGACTATTAGCAATTCAAATATAAAGTTATTCGTGACTCTAGACAAAACAAACCAACAAAACAATAAAAACTTTAGAAGATAGTGCTAAGCTTTCTCTGAGGACTTCGAAAGATAAGAAGAGTAGAAAAATTTCTAAATGGATAGAGTATACATGTTCTGTGTTGCCTAAATCTGAACTAAAACTTCTAAGTCAAGGACACCAAAACTCCTAAGTCTCTACTGACTCCGAGGGAATCCTACCAACCAAGCAGAGCCAGTGAACAGCAACAGGGAGTGGTAGGTATTGTGGCAAACTGCAGAGGACACGCCCTATTCAAAGAAGTTGGAACTTCTTAATTCCAGGCAATTACTGTTGTGCAGGAATGTGGATCTAGAATTTCTATATCTTTCCATTTTTTAAAAAAGCCCCAAATCTAAATTTTTATTCTTTGACATTTCATGATTTTTAAAACACTATACACACCTTACAAAATATTACCACAGACTGGATTGGACCCACAAACCTCAAATTTGCCCCTCTGCCCTGAATGGTTTCTGGCTTCAAGTCTGAAGCTGGCAGGTAGGGCCACTTGTAGATGTACACCTAGGAGCTATTTATGTCATTGTGTCTTAGAAATGTAGCCAGGCATAGGGCTGTCTGCTTCCAAGAGGGAAAAAAAAGACCACATCAGCGCCATAATCGTTCATCACCGTTAATGTGGCTGATGATTTCTATTTTTTCTCTTGGTTTTTGCTGTAGTGATCTTGCCCTGGATGCATCACTTGGAGTCATTGGTGACATAATTCCAATAGCAATCTCATCAAAACCAGCCACCCAATCCATCCATAAATTTAAATGCACTCATTATCAAGTGAAGCAAAAGAACGTCAAGACCCACCTCTTACCCCATCACCACTTCTCTCGTAACCAGAGGCCACACCACCCCTAGATGTGTCACTGGCAGCCACAGGAAGCTGAGGCAAGAAAAGCTGTCCAAAATAACTTCTGAGAGAATCAATAAGAAGGATACAGAAAGGACTGTTGAGTTTAATAAGAGTGTTAGATAGATATAAAATGCTCAAATCTCCTCTTATTCCAGAAAGCTTCCCTAATTCTTCCACTTCTAAACTCCCAGGTCAATTCATACTTTCTATCTTGAATTACATTTACTTGGGCATGTGTCTAACTTCTAAAATATATCAGGGTTTCTTTTAGAGCAGAATCCTCGTCTGGTTTATCTCTGTATCCTACAATGCGATTAATAAGTACTTAGTAAATGACAGCTATTCTTCAAATGCTCAATAGATCAGTAGGTGGGTAGGTGAGTGGATAATGGATAGGCAAGTGGATGGATGGATGAATGGATGGATGGATGGATGGATGGATGGATGGATGGATGGATGGATGGATGGATGGATTGAAAGAAAGAGGAAGGATAGATTTAAAAATATCTTCTCTACATTGGCCCAAAGGGCGTGATTGTAAATGTGACTAGTAAAAATATTTGCTGTGCAAAAACCATCTTATAAATTGCTCTGTGGCCAAAAAGGCAGATGACAAATATTGGATATTCATTACCCAATATCCATAACCCCACTTCCTCTTTGAAGAGAGAACGCTCCATGCCCTAGTCCCACGCTCATAATTTTATTGTTCATTAGAGACTTGTTTTGGAGAAGGGTCAAATGCACCAGCTCTGGTCAATGAAACTTAAGGAGAAGACTTCAGAGTTTAAGAGAAGAGCTTCCTATCAGGGGGAAAAAAAGGATATAAAATTACAAAACTTTCTCTCCTGCCCTTCCCTGTCTGCTTGCAACACTTAGTGTGAGGATGTGATACTTGGAGCTGTGGCAGCTATCTTGAGACCATGTGGCAATAAGCATAAAGAGGAAAACTGAGAACAATAGAAAAGAAAGATAGAATGAAACTGGATTCTTAATGACAGTGTTGAGCTAATGAACAAAAACATTGAAACCACCTATATCTCCTGTTAAGTAAATAATAAATAATAAATGTATTTATATCATAAACAAGTGTTAACTGAGTTTTCTGAATCTTTCAGTGGAAATTATTCCTTACTGATACAACCTTTCACCCAAAAACAGATGACAATAAACAACCACAGTCAGGATGATAATGGAGCATAAAAATTAGTGGCCGGGTCTGAATTACTTCCACTACCCCACCTTGCAGCCAGGCAAAGTCTTAAAAAAAAAATCAGAATTTTAACTGCAGTAGTCCAGCGTTCCCTTGCTCCACCTCATCAGGTAACCACACACTTCAAATGAGTTTCATTCGTAAGATTGACAACTCAGGGACTCATTCTTTTGTTCCCATTTGCCTCAAATCGCAGTTCTCCAAGATGCCTCCTGGACAATATTTACGCAGGACTGAATATATGGCTCACATTAGAACAAATAGAACTTCCTAAATTGGGCGATTTGTGACTTTGCACCTCAAGTTTCACTCATCCCTGATTTGAAATGCACTAAAAGCACATTATTACTGCTTAAGATGCAAACTACTGCCCTGAAAAATATTGCTTTTTACCTGAGGTGAAACCAGTTATAAATTAACGGTTGGTCAAGAATAAGGTGTATAGGTAAGTAGAAATTCCTTAGAACCATGTGTAGACCATTCTGCTAATATGATGAGGCTATACTTACTAGTGGATTAATTACTCTTTTCTTCCAACTTAATTTATTTCATACTTTAAGAAACGAAAATGTCCCGTAGCCACTATGCTTGTGACAAAGAAACACAATAAAAGCAATTTCTCCAGTACAAAAAAATAAAGCGTTCCCGGTAATGCATTTTTGAATCCAGCATACCTTCCCCTAATGAGGTTTCAGCATGCTATAAATAACACTAATGAGACTTTGTCTTGCCCATGTAATATATTTCCTTGATATAGCCTTAGATTCTCCGTGTTGCGTGGAAAACTAACAGCCTCAGAAAGAAATGCCGTCCAATAGCACATTAAAACCAAAAGCACAATTAAATATAAATGAATTCAGTAATTTAATTGCACAATTGTCGCTTTAAAAAATTCAGAAGAAAAGTAATGATGTCATTTTTTTAAATCGGTAAATAATAAAAGTGCTTGTGGAGATGGAACAATATTTAAATAAACATTTTTTTGGGTAAAGGGGAGGTAGCGAAGACAGTCATCCATGCTTAGGAAAACTCTGTGGCTTGCAAAAATAAAATGAGGATCTTGACATACACCATTCTGCCCATGGGATATGTGGAGATGACATCTCGATTTCAATCTTTTTTGAAAGTGTATCCCATATTTGGATGGTTTTCTGATTTTGAACATTATCAACCAGGATTCATATTATTCCAAATAAAACAGAATGCAAAGTGACGATGTACCTACTAGGCTCTCAAACAGCTCTCAGTAAAATGAGAACTCTGAGCGGCTACCAGAAATGCAATCGTTTTCATAGACCGAAGATGTAGCACTTTCGTGCTGACCAAGTATTAGGAAATCATTAATGGCTATTCTTGAGTTCTCTTTCATCCAGAGACTGACCCAACACATCCTCCCTTTGATTGTCTTCCCTGATAAGATCAGAGATGTGAAACTTTGTCTAAAGGAAGATCTAAAGGAAGGCTTTGGGTTCCACTTTACATTGACTTTTATTCAATTCCAATCAAGAATATATCCAAGAAACTTACTTACTTGATTTCAGCATTAGGATGAGGGTAGTGGGGGGAAGGATTTTTTAATTTTAAGTTAGCTATTTTCTTGCATTCCAGTTATTGGAACTGACACAAGCAGATGAGAGAAAAGTCCATATGTGGCCACCTAAGCAAGTTTTCTGGTAAAGCATATGGCTGCATCTCAATATCTTAAGCAAATGTGCTCTCTTGTTTGCATTGTATTTGTGTTTGATATTCACAGTAGTTTGCATATGTGATTTTCATTTACTTTATCTCGAATAACCCTCCAATGAGATAACTCCTTTAGTCACATGCTCATGTATTCTTTCGACAAATATTTATCGAGCACCCTCTCTGTTCCATGCATGGTTTTAGGCACAGGAATTACATCGTTAACAAGATGATTGTGGTTTCTGTTTTAAGGAGCTGATACTCTTGTGCATTTGGGCTCATGGATGATCAACAAGTAAGCAAATAAAAAGATTATTTTTAAAAGCGACAAGCATCATAAGAATATAATAAACATACAAAAATATGAAAGAAAATAATGCAAGAGAAGCTCAAGGGTAGAGAGCTGCCACTTCAGCAATATGGTCAAGGAAGACCTTTCTGGAAGCTGACTTGTGGCCATGATGAGGGACACTGCAAAGATCTGGGAAAGGTACTCCTGGCAGAAGGAACAACATATGCAAAGGTTCGGAGGTAAGAACGATGTAGACAAGGAACATGAAGAAACAGGCAAGAAGAATATTATGATGGTCCCTATTTAACAACGGATGAAACCAAAACCCAGACAGGATTCTGGGAAAATCCCCAGTTTCAAACTCAGACCTTCGGCGTCCTAATTCTGCCTCTCCCCCATGCCAAGCCCTGTGCTTCCATCATATCCTTTGGTATGAGGTCCGAGTGGCCCTCGAGAAGCCTGCCCTTGACACCGTACTGCTCGCCCAGTGGGGCTCTCTTCTGGCCTTCACAAAGTTTAAAAAATAATAATAATACCTGATGGGAGAAGCCTACCCAGGGAAGTTGGTAACTAATCATTGGAAAGAAAATGCTTTAGATGCCTCCGAAAGGATCGTATCTGTACTGAGCAGGGGGATTCCGAGAAGGCTTTTCGGAACCACAAAATCATAACATCCCCATAAATAGAGAGCTTTATCCTTTTCCAAGAAGACCAAGTGGCCTGGATTCAAGTCCCGCCATGCCTTTCCCAGCTGCATGGCTTTGGGCTCATCCTGTGTGGTAGTCTCCTCTCTGGTACAGCAGAGCTAACAGGAAGACCAGCACTGCCGGCTGCTGCGAGCATTAAATGAGGGAATCCATGCACAGTGCCAGCCAGGACAGGGCCAAGCGCATACTAATGTCGTTCGATGTTGTTGTTTGTCAACGTTATTTCTCCAGGAGCAAGTCCACCAAGACGATTAAGAGACAAAAAAAAAAAAAAAGAAACTTCACCCCTTTGCTTTCCTTATTTGCAAAGGGCCTTTTAGAAGACAGCTATTAGATGTTTAGCATTTGCACTTCTTCCTGTCTTTCTTGCCTAGAAGGGTCTAGTGGGCAGAGAATGTGTCTTTTTAATTAACTTTCAACTGTGCCTGGCACACAGTGCGCTTCTAAAGGAGCCCAGTGGCTCCCCCGAAAAAAACCACCACTCCTTCTATAAATATCTGCCACTTGGTATGGGGATAAAATGAGATGAAAGATACGAGGACGCTGTGGAACTCAAGTCCGTTGCAGGAACAAGACATAATTGCTGTTAATAATAAACAGTAATAGTAAGAAAGATCAGTGTGTGTTGGATGAATTATCCTCACGTCCACTGAAGTTCTGGAACGGTAATCTAAAGGTTCTTACAGAGTCATCACAAAACTACCCGCTTTGTTACACAAGTTGGGCCTCATTTCTAATTCTCACATCTCCACAGCACAATCTCATCTGGAATTCCATATGCCAGGAGCAACAGCTGTGTTAGGCCAACCCATCATTCATCTTGGCACCCCTCGCTGTAACTCAAAAAGCCGGTGATCACTTGGAAACCACCTCTGACGGTAGGAGGCGGCGTGGCAGACTGAATTTACAACAAAACCCTGCCTGCAGAAATCTTCCTGTCACCTGCGGGCCACATAAACCATGAGCATCCCGCCCATGGCACACGGTCAATGAGCTACACTTTGCCTCTGTTTATGGGCAAAGTCAGGGACTCCAGCGGCCCTCTGATTTTCTTGTCGGCCTGCCAGAAGAGAAGCCACAAAGAACAGCTGCGTGACCCACCCTCCTACACAGTTTGAACGTTTGAAGAAAATTAAAGGAAAAATCCCCGAACGTTAAAAGGTACTTCTCCCTGACGCGCGCTTCTCCTTGCTGTGTTTTGTTGGCCCTGCAAACACTTTTAGTTCAACTGCCGGCCACTGTCTTCTGCAAAAGAGGAAATCAGCAATAGAATATCATTTTTGTCTAATTGCCCTATGCAGAGCTCTCACCAAAGGCAAGCCACAGTGGAATATTATTATTTTTAGAACAGTACCCGGTTTTAACATTTTAGCAGCCACATGATCTCTAGAACCACAATGGTCCTAAATGAACCATTTTACCCCCTTCTCAGAAACAGATAAATATAGAGACATATATTTTTTTTAAAATAAGCCCTTTACCATTACATGAGCTGATAAAAATATGCTCAAAAGCTGTACCCACATCTATTTATAAGCATAACGTACACACAGGATATTTAAAGTGTTGATTGGTCCTCCCTAATAGTTTTTTTTTCACTTGCATAGAAAATTAAGTAAAGGTCAACACAATGAAACACTTTCTAAGTCACTCCTGTTTATTAGGAAGTTCAGGATAATAGGCTCCAACCCGAAAAAAAAAATGTCAATGCAATCTAAAAATAACAAAAGGTGCATAACAAATTTGTCCTCATTTTGTTCTTAATAGAAGGTGTTTCTAGTGCATCGGCAAGAATGACCTATCAAACGCATCACCTTGTACAGTCAATTTATTCCTTTATCAGGCAGTCATTGGGGAGGGATTTTGTTTTGCATTGTCTCATCATAAAATAGAATGCCAAGCCTGCTTTCCCTGATGGCGTGAGGGAGGCTCTCTTGTCAGGACGCTTTTCTAAAAGACGTTTGATCAAAACCAAGAAGATGAGACACAAGCATTTTCCTCCTCCCACCCCACACGCTGCCCTCACCACTGCGTAACAAAACCTCTCAATTTAAGAGCTAAGAGTCAGTTCTAAAGTAGGACCCCTTGTGGCTCTCCATGCCACCAGTTCACCCAAAGCACTCAGAATGTTTCCCCCACCGCCATCCAAATTAACTATTGTCACTAGACCTGAAAGTCCTGGGCTTAGAAGGCAGGACTGAGTCCTGTCAATTTTTCAATTATAAAAACTGAAGGGAGGAAAGATACGGAGCGAGGGGGGTGGGGGTGCTTCTCTGTAGCCACTGAGCAAACTGTTAAGAGCTCAAAGGAGCATGTAGGAAGTTCCCCCAGGACAGTCATCTCTTCACTTGCACCTCAATATTTTAACAAGCTTAACAAAAAGCTGAAGGCCTACCTGACTTTATGGTGATGCAGTACACATACCCGGCCAAAAAAAAAAAAAAAAGTAGCAACCAGTTGGAGAATTTTAATTTAGATAATACAGTGCATGTTTTAATAGGGAGAGGAAGAAAAGAAGAAATGGATGCTTTTTTCCATTTTTGTTTATCTGAGATGAATCGAGGAGCGGTGGATAACTACATGAGTCATCCTCAGCCCTTCGACCTTGCAAAAATCCCGTCCCCGCTTCACGCATCCTAAACACATATAAAATCATCTTCTTATACTTGTGAACAGGGCCTGAAATTCCTCCATCAGAAACATATTCCTTGAGTTTTTAATGCTTTTCTGGTCCTCACGAGTCCCCTTCTTAAGTTACAATAGCTGGGACAGCTGACATCGTAGGAGGCCTGAGAGCAACGTAAATGCTGGAGGAAAGCAGCTAAGGGTAAGAGAAGAAAAAAAAATCTCACAGGTATAGAATACCTGCTATGTACCAGGGGCATTACGTATATTATCTCATTTAATCTTTGCAAAAAAAAAAATTTTAAGTAAACATTTAATACCACCATCTGATCCCACCTGCAAGCCTGGCCAGCAGCAGTGTGGGTAGAGGTGGCTCGGACACAGTGGACAGAGAGTTACTCCACAAACCCTGGCAGAGACAACAGAACGATATTCATAACCATGATTTAATGAGTGCTTACTTACTATGTACTGATTTTTTTCCATTATGTGCAATCTCTCATTTAATCCCCATAAAGACTTTTGAGATTAGCACTGTTCCCATTTTAAAGATGAGAAAATCAAGACTCAGAATAAGTAACTTGCCCAAGGTCTTATAGCTATTAAATGGCAAAGCCAGTATCCACACCAGTTAATTAGATTCTGCTGCTTTACTCTCTCCAGCAGTAACAAGTATGAAATATTTCAGGTTGCGGGTCCCTATTTCATCAAGGGGAGTGATTAACCTCCCTGGTCACATCGGGTCCTCATTTGCAAAACAAGAATTCAGAGTTACACATCCGTGACCCTCAGTGCAGTTTCACAGGAAACCCAAGCACCTGGGTGGCTGAAGTTCATGGTCATGTGACAGTGGAGAGTCAGCCCTTTGGAGAGTCAGCTTTGGCCAGGAAAAAGTTAATGAAAGAGAACATGAGCTATTGTAGTGAAGACTTCTTCCTCCATTCCTGTGTTTCGAACAAGTTAGAACAACAGCCAACTCCACCCTCAAGAACCTCTGAGCCTGATCGCTGGTCTCAGGGGTCACACTCAGAGTTCCCCTCGGTCAGTCTCTGCTCCTCCCCCTCATTACAACAGCCGCCTAAGCCCAACTGCTAAGGGCAAAGCAGAACCAGGGAAAGGCTACTGAAGACTGAAACAACTGCCACGGAATGAGAGAAGCTGATAAAACCAGAGACTTCAGCAGCCACCACCTCAGATGCAGGAGCCATCCCAGCCAGCCCTGGGCACCTGTCATCTACATCCCCCACCCCCTTTCTGGACCACTCACAGGCGACCAGGGGCAAGAAATGCAGAGAAAAATCGGAGCCCCATCCACAGCTATATATTTTAAATAGCATCTCCTCTCTGCAGCCCTATGTGGGAGGGGAACATATGGTCCTACATTCATTATACTCCTGAGTTTAGGTTTGAAACATCATATTTTCATTACAAATAAGCTTTGATGACACTGCCTATTGCAATGATTTCAACGCATGGTTAATTTTATCTGCGGCGGTGGTGAGAGTGGCATACCAATTTACTGCCAGAGGAGAACAATCTGATTTTAGCATCTTAACCCTGAACTTGAGTTCTCTTTGTTCCCGAGAACCTCATTTTAGCAAGACTCAGCCTTGAAGTGACTCGGGAAGAGCGCGTCACTGACGCTGACTCAAAGGGAGTGGAAAAGTTGAGAGGCTAAGGAAACAGAGCTGAAGAGCATTCGTCCGGAGGATGGGGAGGAGGGGAAGAGGACGGCAGAGAGTTTGGGTTCGGTGTGACAGTGTGCTTAAAACTTCAACGAGCGTATCAAGTCGTCTCAATTTGGCTAGCGACCTGGCAAGAGCAGACCTATTTGTGAGGTTCCTTTCTGCTGCATCTGACTTCAGGCCAAGCCAGGAAGCAGCAAAAAAGCCTTCACTCAAGGAGACCTTCGTTCCGGGCCAGGAAATTTAGAGCAAAACTAAAATGTGGAAGAAAATCACTGGTGGAGGCAGGAGGAGAAAGGTACACGAACTTCTTAGCTCCTCCGTAGGAGCCAAAACACATAAGTTACATATATATATTACATATGTACATATATATGTAATATGTATGTGTGTATGTATATGTAATATATATGCGTGTATGTATATGTAATATATATGTAATACATGTATATATGTAATATATGTATATATGTAATATATATGTAATATATATTCATATACTCTTAAAATTATAATATATAAAATATATTATAAATATGTACATATCTTTTTTTTCAGATTGCTTCATTCTTC
>NW_006441953.1:19332556-19387532 GCF_000325575.1 Pteropus alecto | reverse complement strand
CAAACATTTAATGAGCACTTGCTAGGTACCACGAGATACTGGGAGAAGAAGAGGGTATGGAGAACATGGTCCCTGTCCCTGAGCAACTTGGGGCCAGCCTGCGACCGAGAGTGGAACGAACCAATTACAGAGCTGCGATAAGTTGTTCAAATATACCAAGAATTCCAAAGAGGAAGTACCTGACTCTTCTAGGGCTGTGGCGATGTCTTCAAGGAAGCGGTTAATAGAAATTGAATCCTAGGTCAAGAAGAGTTAACCGGAGCGATGCCACCAGAAAGAAGAGCCCTTATAATGGCCAGAGGCTAAACACAGCTTGGTGCTGACATTTAAGGAACTATAGGTACAGGAAGACCCCAGGATAATTAAGAATCGCCTTCTGCTCTCTGTCCAGCCCCAGTTCTCAAACGGGGACAATTAAAGTTTTTGCTCTGTATGTGTATGCCTGCGTGTATGTGCGTGCACAAAAAGGGAGGCTGACGCTGGGTCCCACATACCTAGTAGTCTCTCATACCAACTGTTTCAAGAGAGGGCCAGCAAGACAGAGAACAAGTACCTAGAGATTCCTGCTACTGCGAAAGTCCCAGCCAATCAGAATGGTTCCGATCACGAACTAAACCAGAGTAGAGCTCTGCCACCGTGCGATACCAAGCTACAGACGGGACTGGGATGGATTGGATCTCGCAGCCAGGTCCCTGAAACCCCGGTGCCTAGCTGCACAGGCTCGCCCCAGTCATCTCATCCACTTCACAGCCAAAGCCCCTGCCCCCTCATTTTATACAGTTGACTATTGGGAACCCACTCATCGCATTGTGGAAGGTTTTTATGAGAGTTGGTTCGGTGTGAGTAGTATAGAGACTGGTGGGACTGGAATGCAATGTAGAAAAAGGTAAGCATGGAAATGAAGTCCGATTATTGAGTCGCGTATTCCATGCTAAATAGTTTGGATATTTATCTTGAGGTCCAATGGGGATGGGTGAGTGACCGTAAGCCATGGATTGAAAATCGCAGCTGTGCACAGTTGCAAATTGTTCTAGACAACATTTTCAAAATCAAGATATTCTGTACAAACCTGTATTTCTGACTTTCCTTATGAAGCTGGGCTGTCCCATTAGCTGGAATAGCATTGCTTTTTGGGGATGGGGTATGCTCTCCTAGTCACCAGGAGCCCATCACATCTAAATGGATTCATGCCTTTAGTAAGCCAGATCCCTTACTGGGTTTGCTTTAAAAAAAAAAAATGAGCTGTGACAGAATCAAATCTGCATGTTATAAAAAAAACAAACAAACAAACAAACAAATACTCAAGCAACAGTGTGTCCAAAATGGATGATAAAAAATGGGGAGAGATTGTAGGCAGGGCACCTAATGGAGGGTTACAGTAATCACGAAGGTTCCACATACAGAACCCAAGGAAAGATGTCAGAAATGGTCATGAATACGGCTTCAATAACCACACTATGGCTGGATACACTATCTTACAATGCTAACCCATAACCTCATAATCTAAATGCAAATGTAGAGGTGTCATAACAGCACCACAGTTTGACAATACTGATGAGAAACACAATAAATACTGAGGCAAATACCCTAGTCAGAAGTAAAGTAAATTAATAGTACAGCTTAGCTGGGATCACAAATGAATCACTGCAAAAGCAATTTTGTCCTGTTGTAAAATGAGATAAACACCTACTTGCCAGTTATTTTAGGAATAACACAAATCAGCCCATCTGTCTTAATTCAGTGGTACTCGTCATACATTTTTAAAGTTATCTCTTCCTGAGAAGTCATCCTATTGATGCCAGCAGACACCTTTCGTTGACAGTCATGACCTGCAGTCTGGGTGTCACTTCAGAGCAGCATTGAAACTCGGAGCTACATGACTTTGCCGGAAGTGACTTGTTCTCTAGGAAGCCAGAGTGGACAAGAGAGAGGAGAGAATCCTCACTTGCTGGCCAGATGCAGTCTTCGAACGACATCGGAGAGGGAGCCGAAGGCAGAAACACATTTTTTTAGGGAGGAGATGCAAATGATAGTACAGAGAACAATTTACTGCAAACTAAATTACAAATCGATAACTGATAGTGGGACAGACTGTCCACCGTAGTTATGAGAGTCATATTCGGCCTATGATGGGAGATGCTAGAAAGGGAGACTGCTCTGTTTAAATCGCATTCGTGTTTTATACTCAGACATAAATAAGCCTGCTGATCATATCACTGTCAGATTTATGGTGAACACAGGGGAGCACAGAATCTTAGAAAACCAACCCAGGTCTTGCAATTTCTCAGAGTAAACACTTTACGCTCCCTTTTTGAATGAAAGAAAACATGGGATGAGTCTTAGTCCAGGAAACTCCTAAAATTCACAGTTAGTAACTTAAGGCTTCATAGAAAATATCGGGTTAGACAGCCTGAGGTTAGACAAGGCTGTGAAAAGATCTCAAAATATGTTTTATGACCAACACAAATGCACGGAGAATAATGATCCCCTGCTATAGAGTCCAACAACGGTATTTTACACATCTTAAATTAATCACGATAGGGCTCACATAATTAACTCCCACTTATCATTATCATTCTGGGCTTTGGAGATACTTGCCAGGTCCTCCCTCCACTAGAGTGCCAACAAAGTGCTTATAAATTCTTTTTTTTTTTTGGTCACAGACGGTGAGCGCATAGAGGCACCTCCTCCCCATCTCCTTCCCCAAGGTGGTCTCCAGGCAAATGTTCCCTGCCTTTCTGATTATATGATGTAGAGCTGTGGACTCCTAGACTCTGAGTCCTCCAGAGGAGCCCCACACACCCCACGAAGCACCTACCATTAGCTTCGAAGATGCCTGGCTGGGCACCCTCTCTCCTCACAGAAGCAGTTTTCCAAGTCCAGCAACTGGTTTACTTTCATGAAGCAATTGGGCTTCGGTGGAAAAATCTACTCCTGCTTTCCTCCTTTGTCCTTCCCTACTTCCTAATCCCCTGTATTCGCAATTATCTCTGTAGGAGAAACAATCAAATCTGCAAAGTTGCTGAAAAGTTGTATAGAATATTGGAATTCATATAAGAAGAGTTGAGAGAGGGACTCCATACCCCCAAATTTATTAAATGTGACTTACTTCTACAGTAGGGCAACCAGCTCCTTGGTTCCTTGAGGTAAGGTGAAGGGTTGTGGCTCTTATATGTGACCCTCTCACGTCCCTAGAAGGGTGGCACAGGTTTCCTTGAATAAATTGGTAAATACCTTTCCTTGCCTTTATGAGATCAAAACCAAGAAAAGGATGAGCTCAAACATATAATTTTTTAAACTCGTAGCTCTGAAGTGAAGGTTGCTCTTTCATCTTCACAATGACCTTGCTGAGGCAGTCATCATCTTATAGATAAGAAAAAGAGGATCAGATAAGGAAATTGAGGATGAGAGAGGTTAAGTGACATGCCCAAAGTAGTAACTTCTCATTCTAAGTAACAGAACCAGACCCCAATCCATCTCGCTGTTTATACAGCCCAGTGTAGATGCCTGGGCCTGGCTTGTCACCACACACAGACACAATCGTTTTTCACATGGGTAAGTTGACCCAAAATGTATTCTAAGTTAACGTAACTAGCAATGCCCTGTGCAGTCTGCAGTTACATAAGGAATAAATCATTCCTCCAGCTCCCTGGATGAAACATACTAAAGGGGCCACATGATGGTGAATGGTTTCATTAGAATGTCTCACCTCAAGAGGACTGAGAAGAAACTGGCAGCGGGATGAGATGGGTACTTTCCTTAGTCATCCTAGGACGAGCGAGTCTGAGATAGTGAGGCACACCCTAGGTGAATTTTCCTGGCTATTTTTCCCCGTCTGAAGATGATGTCTCAGAGGCTGCCTAGCCATGAAGGCAGGCAGTCCGAAGGCTGCCCCTTGTGAATCAGGTGGTTGGCTGAGGTAGGAAAAAGGCAGAGGGTGGGGCACGCAGGGGTCTGACAACAATGTCGATGTTACCTAATGCTGTCTTATAACGAGATTCAAGAAAGCTCACAGCACCAGGAAGACTTCTCGGCACCACATGTCACACCCAGAGCCCTCACTGTCAGGGTCCATTTTTAAAAGGACTAGTCACCCTGGGCAGCCATTCTGCATCCCTGAACCAAATTGTGGGTCAATAGCTGCTGTAGCTTCCTTTTGTGCTGCAGATGACCTCCCAAAGCCCTGGATCACAGCTGACTAAATGAACTGGATAATTAAAAGAGGGGATGAGCCATGCCTCGAGATTTTGCCTGCCTCATCAAGAACGCCGTGCCCTTTTTATTCATCTACTTGTTTTTTGTTTTATTTTTCCCCCTTTGAAAAATGATTAGCCTTGAGAAACCTCCTAACCATGGTACCATCCACCATTAGCTGTCATGGCCAGAGTATTTGAAAAGTTTCAAATGTGCCCTGCTCGGAGAAAATTCAACTAATAAAAGCTGGGGTGGAGTGGGAGGAATCAGGAGGCTTTTTACATCATAAACCAAATCTGAAGGTTTTTTATCACATCAAAGTCTTCGTTTAGAAACATTTTTATCTGGTGGGGAAAATATGGAGATGGGGTAGATTGTGCTTTTGCAATGAGAATTTCAATACAACAATTCTCAAGAATCCTATGAGATATAAATGATATGTGAGACATATAATATTATGCAATATATGCACATACATATGTGTGCATATATGTAGCTATACATACATAATATTATATAATATATACAGATAGAAATAAAGCTTCAGCTTCATAAAAACTTAAATTCTATGATGACTTTCCATTTCTTCCTGGAGGAAATTTTCATAATGAAGGATGTTACTGGGCCACACATACACTGGTGTGTGGGGAAAGGGTTATATCAACATGATTGGTACATCAGTACATCAATGAGGGTGCCATTAGAGAAAAAATAAATAAATAAAGGAAATGCATAAAAATCCAGCCATAAAGTACCAAATAAGTCCCCCAGAATAGAATCAAAGACTAGTTGCCAAGTATTTCTCCATGCCCATAATAGCTCTGTAATTAATGTTTAGACCAAATTCAAATTCTAACCACTTTTCTTGAACTTCCTCTCACCCAAGTCATTGTGTGTCCAAATCTCACTGCAGTGAGCTCCCTTAGCATCCTCCGTACATGTCTGTAGAAATGAGGGACAGGTGATCATGAGAGCACTGTCCCACAGCAGGGCCTCTTCTATGAGGTATGCTCAGATCCACCATCACCTAGCAGTCTAGGGTGTGCCTGAGAACCCATTCCAAATCCTGGCTTTACCACCCATCATCACCGAGCCAATTACTTAGCTTCACTGAGACTCAGTTCTTTCTTCTCTATAACCGATAGTAGGACATATACAATGTGCGTTTTTGTGAAAACTAAATGAAATGATATATGTATAAAGCCCTTGGAACAGTGCCTCACAAATACTACGTACTAAATAAATGGTGTTCGTTGTTTGTTGTTGTTGTTGTTGTTGTTGTTGTTGTTGTTGTTATGTTACAAGAGTGAATCGCAGATCCAATTCTGAGAAGCTGGAGTCCATAAGAGAAAGAAGAAAAGCTGATCTCAGCTCACAGAGCCAAAAATCAGCCTTCAAGCTTGTCACACTGTACTCACATTTGTGTATAGAAATAATGATAGGAAGGGAATAAGCAAACCAAAACGAACATATAGGTGAGTTCTACCTTTATTTTCAAAATTTTCTTTAGTATCATTGCTAGATTTATAGCATTTAGAAAAATAAAAACAATTCTCTCCCCATCCTCTCTTAAAACCACTTCGGTCTGGCTAAGTGAGAGCCTGGATGATTTCTCGGTTCTTCAAAAGGACTCTACTCCTCATCCATAATGTGAGAAAAGGGTCTGAAGTTTGGGGTAAAATGAAGCAGTACCCCCTTTAACAACCAACAAAGCCTCACCCAGCAAATGACGGCAGAAAGTAACAAAACACTCTTCACTTTCTAAGAAGATGGACAACCCAGAATACTTCACCAGGAAGAGAATACTTCAACAGGTAGTCATAGGACATCGAATGACAGAAATGTATCACGTAAGTATGGCAACAATTTTAAAAGTGACTCTGGATTTTAAGGACTCCTATATTTTGTACTAAGGTTAAAATGAATTTATTGGGTATTCTAGTCATTTGAAGCATTTCTATACCAAGACTGCATCTAAAATAACAGTGATGGGAGTGGCAGGTGGAAGATTTAATCTTCCAGATTGCAGTTCTTCGTACAACCACTGAGACCCAAGACCACCTAGGTGATGAGGGTAACCTTAGATAAACCCTTTAGTTAGAGCCAAAGGCCTCCACAGACTGCTTGGTAGAGATCTATAGATGGTATGCAATGTTACATGGAGCTACGATTAAATGGCCAAAGTCTACATGCCATCACCTAGCAAATGACTCATCATTGTAACATCTAGAACACACATCTGATCAATTTCAAGATCTCTATGGCTTTAAAGTTGTCTTAGAGATGGTCAAAGAAAAATAGTGGGGTATATTGGAAAGAATAGTAGACTAATAATAATTAAAATAATAAATTAATAATGGGTAGCATTTATTAAGAGCTTGAAACGTGCGAGGGTACTGAGTTTTGTATGCATTATCACTTAATGCTAATAATAATTCAAATATAATTACAATAACTAATGAGGTGGGTATTATTATTTTCTCCATGTATAACTAAGAAACAGAAAGGTTATGTTGCTTGCCCAGCATTGTCCATTTAGAAAGCAAAGGAGCCAAAGTTCAAACCCAGCCAACCTGAGGCCAAAGACTGTGCTTTTGACAAATAATGTTCACATTTCTCCAGCCCATCATGCTCTCAAAGGCCTTCACGCGCATTGCCTCACTGAGCCCCCAAACAATACCTGCCCACGCACCTGCACTGCAGGTAAAATTACAATCTGCATTTTAAGATGGAGAAACTGAGGTTCAGAGAGATTAAGTGATTTGTTCAATGAAATGGAATTAATAAGATGGCCAGACCCAATTTTGACCACCAACTGCCTCTCAGAAATCCCCCTAATCTTTCTATGATGCATCATCACCTCCAAAATACTTCACATCTCCAGGCCTAAATTTGCTCATCTGTAAAATAGGTGGATTTAGGATAAACTTAAATGAATTCATTCTAAAATTAATTTATTCTGAGTCTACCTCCAGCTCTAACATTTGATGCTTCTATACATGAAAGTCAACTCATGCCACAGCCTACTTAAGACCCACCAGCCGCTCGCTGCCTGCAAGACATGGACCAACCTCTGTAACACAGGGGAATAGCCCCGCTCATCTCTCTAAGCTCCTCTCTCGAGCACCTGCCCCGTGCCTACGCACAGACCCCTCCTGCTAAGCCACGTGTCTGCACTTTGTTCCCCCAGCCTAGAACACTCCCCCTGCACCATTCTTTGCCCAGCAGAACCAGCTGAGATTTACACACTCACTTTCTGGTGGACGTGCTTCCCCTTCAGTAGAACTGACCACTTCCTGGCTCCTCACGGCCCTTCCGTCACAGCACCCACTGATCCTTGCACCTCGCTCCATGCACGCAGGGGCCATGTCTGTGCTCAGGACCTAGCACAGTGCCAGGCGCACAGGGCTTTGTGGGGAAAACTGTTTGTTGAATGAGCAGAGGAAAAACTTATGTTTTGAGAAAGTGTTGAAAATGGTTTTAATCTGAGTATCATCCATTAGTTGCCCTGAAAACATTAAGAACCGACTTCACTAATTCCATTACCACCCTGCTCTTACAACTCCAAGCAGTCAACAAAAGATAAATGAGTGTCTAGGACGTGCCAAGCATTGCTCTGAAGGGTACACATCGCACCAGTAAGGATCATGCAGGCTGAGGAGACAGACATGGAGTGTACACCAGTAATGACATCGCAATAGGACACAGGGTAGAAGGGAGAAATTTTATACTGGGCACAAAACAGAGAAGGTTAAACACTCTTCTGAATATTTCTCCCAACTAATGAGATTGGACAAATGGAAAGAAACCACTTACTTTGATTCTATATGTTTTTCCTTCTGCAATTTATATGGTGAGTCAAAATAAAACCACATTTGTTAAAACACCACAGTTTAAAATGTAAACCAGAATATGAGGTGATCTAAAGGTGACCTTGGTTCAATTCTTTAAAAAGGAGTTTAATAAGCCAATTCATGTTGAAAACAAGGTCAGAAAGGAAGCTGACTTTCTTGGGCATTTGAGGAAGAGCCATTTTGTACACAAACACACCTCTCGTGACATAAGCAGAGGCCAGCAGCTGTGACATGTGAGCTACGAATCGTGCCACCGAATCATTAGGGCAACACTCTCTAGACAGCACGGCATGATTCTCACGCACACCTGAAAATAAGGAACCCACATTTATGTTAAAAACGTGGCATAGTTTAGGTTTCTCGCTAATCCACACGGGCCTTCCTCTGAATGCGGCTGGAGCACTTACTGAGCGCTAAGGAAGACACTTTGTGCGTGTGATCTCGTTGAATTCTTCCAACAACCCCAGGGGAGGGCTATTATTATCATTCCCGATTTTAAAAAGAGGAAACCGAGGCAGATACGTCGAACACTAAACTCGCCCTTTGTCACTCTGGCATGCAGCGGAACAAAAGCTCATTCTCAGTTCCTTCCCACCCCTCTATGCCCCAGGCCTCAGTCTGCCGGATTACCTCCCTGGGCTTTACCATATCAAAAACGTAAAAGCCGTCACCAAAATCAATCACCCCACCTCTTTCTGTTTTTTGAAGAAAATAACTGCTGTAAGGCTCATTTTGAAGACTGCTTGGAGTCCTGGTGACTTTCCTAGGCCACTACGCAGTGTTCCCCGCCTCAAAGTAGTTAAATAGCACAGAATTGTCAAGTAATGCAGCAGCTGCTAACAACGCTGTCACCGTTACATTGTTTAGTCAGCGTTTGTACCTCGATGCCTTTCTTGATATGTGCTTAGGTTACCAAGAGGAATCTGAGAGCCTGCTAATGTGAAACACATCTAGTGCCAAACGTTTTCCCTCTACCCCTGCTCTCCCAAAACTGACCTGAGTACTGGGGTCTTGATAAACCTTCCTGTGAGTTAAAGTTTGATTCAAACTCTGGTAGGGAATTTCCTAAGTATTCAAGTATTAACATTTGCAGTTCAGAATTTTTTTTCCCCCAGGCAAACAACATCCTTTCAAAGAGTTCTTCGGGCGCCTTCTTTACTTGACCTACCTAATTTAGAGCAGTCCCTGGTGCCGTCTCGGTGGTGGTGTTACTCCGTGATGGCTAATACACACGCATACATTACTGCTGACATTTAAAAACATTCCTAACGGTTTGTGTGCGTACATGGTAAACAGATGCTATGGGATTTTTTTTTTTTTTTTTTTTACCCATTATCAGTCATCTTTGAAGACTGCAGTCAAATGACAGATTTTTGAAACTTTTCGGTCTAACGGTGAGAGATTTTTTTTTTTTAATAGAATATTGATATTATGGCACAAAATGGCATTTGGTGTTTACTTCCCCCACCCCCAGCCATAAAGTTCAGCGTGGTAGGTTATTTGAAGCCCTAGCACCCACTATTCTATGTTATTCTGTTTTTTTTTTTTAATTCTTGGGGGGAAAGTTGCAGACTTTTATGAACTCCCTGATTAAAGCACCTCCATCTGAATGCAGATTAAAAGTTCCAACACCTGAGAGCTCAAAACCAATGAATATTTATACCGAAAACCAGCAGATGAATATACTCTAGATCTTCAAATGCAAGTCTAGTCATGGGTTTTATCTTATTTTAGGACTTACTTTTTATTAAAATGAACTCTTGCATATTTACACTACAGAAATAAATGTTATTTGCAAGCACAATACAGTGGAGACCTTACAAATGCATTGCCTTTGGGAAAGACAACTGTGCTCCTCAAGCAGGTTTTATTTCTTTTACAGGACTTTGTTGAAGAGGGGTTTCATGGTATATGATTGGCATATTATAGGACTCTGAAGCTATATTCACTGGGGAGAGATTACTCATTTCATGACCAAGATCACCATGAGTGTCTCCCTAGATGGGGGATTTTGCAGATTTAACAATCCCCACTCCACCCACCTTCCTTACAAAGTAATTTCTGGACTGTTTCCCTAAATGGCAGAGGTTTGTATAAGCAAGCACAAAGGAACATCATTTCAGCAACTAGTTTATTTGCCGTTGTGAGGTGGCTTGACACGTTTTGGTTTTACAGTGAATGCCCCAGTTAACAGTTGTTAGGTGCTTCTTCTACCAAAAGCAGGATGCACTTGAGGTGTATTCTGAATCATAACAGCCTCTTCAGAATATAGTCAGAGCACATGAACAGCTACCTGTGGGTTCTCACGGTCAGGCCAGAGTTCGATGACACAGAAACGCCTGACCGAGCTTACTCAATAACACAGGTCAAAGTTAACATGGTCAACAACCAACATTTCAGGACACGTAAATGACTCCAATACACATTAAAAAGTGATCATTCCAAGACAGAGAAAAGTTCCTTATCAGAATAACTAAACTGGGGGTGCAAAATAAGCCATTCCTTCCCTAATCCCCTTGAGATCTTTCTTTTCAAGAAAGTGCAATAAACCCCACATAAAAAGCCACGTGGGGTTTTCAGGATTTAGGGAAATACAAATTTTGATTGAACCCACCATGCATCTCGAGACTTCCGTACCCTCACGATACCGAGGACTTAGAATGTGCAAATTTGCCAATACATTCCTAAACTTATTCCTTCTTTTTCATAAAGTAAGGTTAGAGATAAATGTTTACAAATCAACCCAGTCATCATTTCTTCATTTTAATGCTTAAACGCTTCATTTTGATTGCTGCCTTTTTGACATTTCACCAAGGAAATATGTTTGCGTGTTCGCAATGCCATTGAATCAGCAATTATATCTCCATATTCCAGATGTCATGAGAGTTTTCAATGCAGCTCCCAATAAAATTTATTTCTGAACTTTTGGGGGAAAAAAACAAATGTGCTTTGTATAAATTAAGCACATTACCCTTATTTTTCTAATTGCTACATTTACCACAGCGAGAGCTTCTGAATTTATTAATTCAAAGATTTCACATCATTCTACATAATATTTTTCTTGCAATGAATACAATTTTGGATAATTTATGGGAGCAACTTAGGCATCTAATTTTTTTTTTTTTTCCGGTGGAACAGGAGACATGAGGACAAATTCGTGTCATTAGCAGCTCTCCATCCTTGTTTCTCTTAAGCCTTGGCACTTTGGCTAGCACAGGAAACTTATTGTCAAAAGTGGACAAAGAAAAATGTAATTCTGGTCTCACTCATGCCTTCATTAGGGTTATTTTAACCTCTGAACTCCCCTTCCCGCAAACCACACATCGCTCTGATTCTTCTTCATGAGTCCAGCTCGGAAGCACTGTTTCTGTGTCTCCTTGACTATCACGTGTCACTCCAGGGCAATCCAGTGACAAACTCTTCCTTTTTCACTCCTTAGTGAACTAAAAATACAGCTTCCTAGCTCCTTGCAATAGATTCTAATTGACTCTTTAAAAAATATATACAAAAACTAAAATGGCTACACAATGTGCAACTTGGCGCCGCCAGAATATTTATATGGGAGAGCAGAGGTAACTCGGTTTTCTCCAAGACTCTCTTTTTTCTCCAAAAAGGGTTTGCTCCAGGGCTTTGTTCACTTCGTTTGGAAATGCACACCAAACTGTCATCTTCATTAATGCAGGAACATGGATGGCTAAGTGAACAGAGTCATCCTTCCCTGTGGCCCACCTTGCAGGGGACTCCCATGGCCATGAAGGGCCTTAATAGACAGCTGAGCTTCTATTCTCTCCATTATTCCTGAGACAACTCTCTGACGCTTGGCCTCTTATAAGAAAAATGACACAATCCAGTGCTCCTTCCGATGGAAGGATTTTGCTCCGTGTTTGCCCAGTTCCAAAGGGTAACAGTAGAAGAGCTTGACTCTCTGTTCTCCTCTCATCCATAAAATATTTTGCAGATGCCTCCTTCTGACCCATCCCACCTCCTGAAAAATGCGCCTGAGCAAAAATTTATCTGTTAGAACTGAAAAATGCCTCATTTCCGGCTAGAAGTGGTATGAGAGCTGCTCCTGCTCTAGCAAATTTATTTTGCCTTTCAAGGGTTTAATTGCACACAACATGGTGCAGTTTTGATTAATCCTTCAGAATTTAATATATACTCTGGGGGGGTCAATATGTTGATGCTTCATGCATCGCTATCATGGGAGTAACTGGAATGCGTTTCAACACCACAGGAGGTACACTTCTCAAACTTACCTGGTCCTGCCAAGGGTAAAAAGTGCTCATTAATGACTCGATCCAGGAGGGGAGTCGGCAGAGGGGGTGTGCTTCCTCTCTGACGCTATTTCTGGTTTGCTTGGCAGGCACGTTTCCCCTTGGGGAGGTCCCAGGTGAGGCACACACTGGAATCTTCCAGGCTTATGCCCTGATCGTTTTAATGAGAAAGCAGTGTCGAAATATTGGCACCTTGCATCCAGCCAACATATGGAGCCACAGTACTTGCACTTAATTGAACTGTTTTAAGGTTATGAAGGGTATAGTCAACCAGGTCAATGAGTATTTATTCTGTGAAACACAAGCTTTCAAGAGTTGATTCAAAGGTGATAACTCCATTTTCCATTTTTGCAAAGAATGATCTTTTAAATTCTAGAATTCATGTTCCTATAGTTGGATTTCTGATGGAGCACAGGAAGGCTCTGAGTTATGGTGTGTTATCAAACATGCGAACAACATAATTAAATCCCATGGTTTGAGAGTAAGACAAGCAAACTCAACGTTATCCAACCTTCTTCGGGAAGTCAGAGTCAGAGACGAAACAGCGCACTTGAGAAGTCATTGTAGCAACTGTCCTCAGGAGGGAGGTCTGCTTCGGCAAAAACAGAGAAACGACATAGAGCACAGAACGAGGAATCAGAGAGGAACTCGAGTCCTGGCTCCGCTTCTCTCCGCGTAAGGCTGAACAGTTCTTTTCGGTCTGCTTTCTCACCTAAAAACTGTCATATTAGACCCACCTCAGAAGGGTCGTATTATGTATGGGCTGAACTGTGTCCCCACCCTACTTTGCCCTCCCTCCCCGCCCCAAAATATCATAAATTGAAGTCCTGACCCCCAGAACCTCAGAATGTGTCTCTATTTGGAGATAAAGCCTATAGAGAAATAATTAAGGTAAAATGAGGATATATGGGAGGGGGGGCTGATTCAGTATGATTGGCATCCTCATAATAAGAGAATTCGATACAGATTCACACAGGGGAAAGACCATGTGAAGACACAAAGAAAAGACCGTCATCTTCAAGTCAAGGAGCGAGGCCTCGGAATGGAACCAAGCCTGCCGACACCTTGGTTTCAGACTTCCAGCCTCCGGAACTGTGAGAAAATAAATTTCCGTTGTTTAAGCCAGTCACTCTGTGGTACTTTGACATGGCAGCAGATGAAATCGCTGCTCACCACAGCACAGGCCTCGGAGAAAGCTGGTTCCCATTCCGCTCCCCCCGACCCCATTATACAGACGCACAAATAGAAACAGATCAATTAAGATGAGTTGCCTAAAGATGGAATAGTAAGTGAGGAAGGAGGAAGTCAGTCACCTTCTCAAATTCAGAGACCCAGCTCTCAGTCCGCGCCTGGTCTCCTGGACCATACTGCCTCCCGCAAGGAAACGGAAGCACAGTAGGTGTAAGGGAATCACACCAAACTAAAGGCCTAGATGACACGTCTGGCTTCTGGCCAAGGGCAGATTCATATCTCTACATAGCATCAATGTTTCTAAGCCACGAGCCTGGGGTCAACGGAAGATCACTGAGTACAAGAAAACAGCTTTTTCAAAAATCCCTTCTCTGATGCTATCCAAACAATAAAGCGATGTCTAACCCATTTCCCCCTCATATACAGACAAAGCCACCTGGCAATCGTGTGATGAATACTAACCCAGTCCCTAACTACCGCTCCCCGCCCTCGCAAAGCCATCTGACGTAACTGTGAAAACCTTTCTCAGTCATGTTCATAGATCGTTATGCAAGCATCTGAGGAGCTTCATGCCAAAGATAAAACCAGGGCACCAGAAGGCCAGGGTGAGTGTGGAACCCAAGATTCTGAGTGTATGACTGTGCACACCCACGGCCCACATCGCCAGATTAAACCAGCTACGAGACATCTAAAAGTTAGAACAACAAACATACTGCCAGGTTAGCACTTACGCTGCAGTCGGACAGGGCCACCAAGTCATGTGTGCCCCTCTTAATCCCCCCGGAAGGTCAGGTAACTCGCCCCGGCCCTGAGAATGTACGTTTCTACCCACAGCCTGTTCCAATTCAGTTTCTCTAGTTAAGTCAGGTCTCTCTCAACCTCCAATTCTTGGCAGTTTTACGAACCAGAACCAAAGGGACAATTGGACGCTGTCCAATTGCAGTGAAATTAGAGGCTGCCTTAGATACACCAGGGTATACAGAACAGAGACTTGTTTACTCAACATATAAGTTAAGGTCAACAAGGGGAGGCATGCTTCCTGTTCACAAATCCTTCAGGGCTGTTTGTTTTGGTGCCTCTGGTTGTTCCTGGTGAAATCCCAAAGTATGTGCCTGGGAATAACCAGCTTGCTTACACAAAATGCATTCTCCTTTGCAAATCATAAATCTTACCAGGCCTAACAGGATTCAGTTCCTGCTTGTTCTCGTTAAGAAGTGAAAGACTAGAATTGTCTCTCTCCTCACAACAGCCCGGGCCTTTGGCCATGAAACCGGTCAGCTCTCCCTTTAGCCTGCTGACTCAATTCAGCTGAAAACATCATGAGAGACTGTGTCAATGCAAAGATCCTAGTGTGTGCCTATGAATACACTTCCCCCCACCTGCAGTTGTCTATTACACGAGGGTACTGGTTTTGAGTCTACTCCTTTAACCTACAAGACAATCCGTGGCCTCGATCCAATGCTTCTAACAACGGTGTTCAGGCGTATACTTGCTCTACCCAGAGAAGCTGCTTGCTGTGAGAAATACCTCCTCGTCACTCCATGGGGCTCCCCAGGGCCATCGTTCTTCTCCTGAATCGATGGTCGATGCAAAGCGGGTTAAGCTATTTCAAAAAAAGCAAGTTGCAAAGTTGTTTTTTCTCCACCATCAGAAACTTTTAATTCCACGTGTTTACTAGTGAATTTTGCTAAATGGTGATTTTTAAAACATCAACTGACATTAATGACGCTAAGTGCAAAATATGGATTGCTGGGGTAAACATCGCTCTCTTTTCTATAGAGTTTAAGTGGGGAGAAAAACAGACTTTTTGCTATTAATTGATGTCGTATCTTCCCAGGGATCCTATTGAGTGAGAATGAACAAAATCCCAACATGCAGATCCCTGCTTGCTGTCACCCCGACATGTTTTCCTTTCTCATGGCCTCGGGACTCTTGATAGTGTATGAAAGGATCGTGTGCGTGCCCCACAAGAGGGCGCACTTTCTTCCTTCTCACAAGTAATAAGCATTTGAACACAAGCATCAGGCAAACTGCACACTCAGTGACTCACAGGGAAGTGCTCATTTGTGAGCTTAAATGCTGGAACTGAGCACACCAAAAAGGGAGGCTGTAAAACTCTGGTCCATTACTACTCAATCATCCACAGGATTAAACCTGAAAGGCAGCATCTCTGAAACAAGGTCATCTGAAAACCCAACTGGAAGCTTCTCCAACAAACAAACAAACAAACAAACAAAAACGGGTTTGCTGCTTCCCAGTGGAGAATGGGAAAGGGCTGGGATACCTCCAGGCACCAAGCAGAGACAGACCCATCTTCTGCCTGCCACTCCAGAGGTCATGTGGAGAGTGTCACTCGGTCAGGGGCCAAAAGCTGCCCACGATGCCTGCCTGCCATCTGGCTGTGTGAGACACTGGACTGCTAAGGCATGGGTGAGAAAATGATTCGCCCTCAGCACGGCACCGAGGGAGAATACAGAACATGGCGGAGGACAGGACTGGAAATAAATCCAACAGGCATGTCATCTTCAAATGCAAAGGGCACTGTCAGAGATAAAGTTGGGGACAGGGACAGATAAACTTGAACCACATTCAGGAAGACATCCATCTTGGGTCACCTGTCTGATCACGGGCCCTGTAATCGTGTTGCCTTGAGAAAATAACAGGGAATTTCTTTTGTTCACAACAAAGCCTCGGATCTGTGATTTCATGACCTGATCATCGGACAATGCTACTCTGGAAACTTTCTGAAAAGAGCATGTTCCTCAAATGTATGTGTTGCCAGAAGAGGATTGAGATAATACAGTATGCCCTCAACTTAGCCACATACCATTCATTAATGGCTCTAGAAATTCCTAAAAGGAATGCTAGGACCTGGTCGTAAGGGAAGCTGAATTATAGGCCAATGGTCTAAATATAGGATTCTGCTGATGAAAAGGGAAACAAAGACAGGCGAGTCTCTTTCTTTGTGCTCACGCACCTGAGAGAAGTATGATTTAAGTGGATTCTTTCAAACCCCTAGTTCCTGATGAACATACTTATCTTCAAAAACCACCAAAAGATACCATATCTTAGAGTAGTCGGAGACTCTGCCCCCTTCCCACCTGGAACCACCCCAAAGAAAGCAAAGATAGAGATCGTCCCATCCCAAAATGATGATGAGTGTCCTTGGCAATACAGACTTATCGTTCTTTCTCCTCCGAACCATATCGAATAATTCTCCAGATAACAAAAGGACTCATAAGAGTGGGAGAACTCTAGGGAAGGCTACTCACTAAACACAGGCTTCAAACAGCCATTAGAGACACCGAAAGATGCTGAGCCGGGATCTTTAGAGCAGCGAGTTAGGGATCCAAGTGAGGAAACAAGGAGCAGGCAAAACCCCTCGCTCCAAAAGAACGTCAGCGTAACTCTGACGAAATGCCTTCTCTGGTTGACAAGATGATGGGGCACATTGAAGAGGCACAGAGAGCAAGACCACGGCCAACTGGCCTCTGAGTCCACACGTTCTATCCTGAGCTTGCCCACCCCTCAGAGAATGCATTGCTGCAAGCATCTACACAGCTGTCGCAGATAGATGTGAAGTCCCTCCAACATCTTCGGCGTTGACCCTGTGCCCAAGAATTGCTGGGCTGATGTAGTTTGACCCCAGATCTGGGGTTTACTAACTGGCTAAGTCAAATTATGCATTTCTCAGAGGGACCTGCAGAGACTTCAAGCAAAGTAGCTAGAGGTAAAGAATATGGGATCTAAGGACTTACTTCATCAAGCAAAAGCAAGAGGTCCTGGGAAAAAATGGTGCATGTTCCCCGCCTCCACTATACTACTGTACTACTAACTATCTTGTCAAAATGACTACCGAGGCATTGAAACTTCAAATGAGAGATGGATCGGTAAAGGAAAGTTGCTTGTTTTTATGGCACATCTTACTTGCTTGAAGGCAAAATATGTTGCCGCGTTTGGACTCCTGAGAGAATGGGCTGTATCTCTTGCTTCGGGATCTAAAGACGTGACCATTTGAAGCAAAGAAAGAAACATTCTGTTTTCTTCAGTGAAAATAAAACACCACAGGTCGATAGGTTCTAAGAACAGCAACCAAGAAAAGGGACCATGCTTCTAATCGGGGCATAAAATCTGCTACCAAACAGTGGCTCAAAAACCATGACATCATGCTAAATATGATCACTCAAAAAACTAATTTGTGCCCTTTTTCTGAAGTGCTCAATAACTCCTTAACTTCTATAATAGTGTTCTATTCTAAGAGAGTCAGCGCATAATATTACACTCACCCAACATATGAAATCATCATGACCCACATCGTCCAACCACCTGAAATGATGGCGTTGAGGAGTAATTCATTCAGCAAAGATTTATTGAGACCAACATCAAAAAAAGCATTCCAGGCACTGTTTTAGGCACCAGGAATGCAGCAAAGAAGAAAACAGAAAAAAAATCCATACTCTCATGGAACTTACGTTTTAAGAATGTAAGAAATGGGGCGCTAATAAGTCAGTCAGTCAAATGTGTATCATATCAAACAGTGATGAGGAGCATGGAGAAAAACAAAGCAGGGAAGAGAGGAAGACGAGTGCTGGGCTTGTAATTTAAAGTGGGGAGCAGGCAATCTGGGAAGATCTCTCAGAGAAGGTAGTAGTTGAACAGCTGAAGAAGACCTAACGGAGATGAGGGCGTTGGTCACGTGGATATCCGAAGGAAGAGCATTCCGGACAGATGAAGTGGGGTGTGCAAAGGCCCTGAGGCTGCAGCATGGTATGGTCAAGGACCAGGAAAGGGGCCACTGCGACTCTAATAAAGGGTTAGTAATAGCAACATGGAGAAAGCGGGAAAATATAGTATTATGTGGGGAAAAGGCAAGTATGAAAACTTTCAGTATTGGGCAAATCTATGTTTATATATATGTTTATATCTATGTTTATATATATGTTAAAAACCTATATAGAATATGTATCTTTTAAAAATAGAATATACCAGAAAAGGTTAATGGTAGGTTTTGGGGGGCGAGGAGGGAGAATTATGAAGATTAAAAGTGATTTTTGTTCCCTTATTTTCAATTCCTTCAATTGTTCATTCAGCAAATGTTTATATGTGTATGGAGAATCTACTACAGACTGGGCACCGGATATATAATGGTGCACAGACAGATAGAAGCCTTTGTCGCCTGAACTGACATTCTAATAGAGAGAAGGGCATTATACATAACAGGAAATAGGCAAAAACTATCGCAAGTTGTGACGTGTGCTGTGAAGAATCAAACAACAGCTGAGATAGGGAATAACAGGTTTAGGAGAAAGTGGTGAAGGAAAATCTCAGTAAGGAGGTAAGTTAGATCGAGCCTAAAAGAATCAAAAGAGCTGACCATGCAAGAGTAGCTAGAACTTTCTAAATGAGAGACTAGCATATGCAAAGGCCCTGAGGCAGGAAAGACGCCTGTTTGGGGACAGAAGATAAAGGCCTATTTGTGGAATGGAAATAAATGAGGAAATATAAATTAGAATAGCATGAGATGGTGTGAACACAATATATGTGTATTATAATGCACATGTATGTGTATGTGTGCCTATGTGTGTGTGTAGTCTTACTTGGTTATATGACTCAAGTATTTTGATCACTTATTCATTCAACAAGCACTTATTAACTATTATGTGCAAGCCGCTGTGCTAGGAATAAGGTTATAAAAAACACGGAAATGGTCCTTTCTCTCAGGAAGGCTTAAGTCAACTCAGAAACAAAACCAGGATCTCGGAACTCCCACTTGGCATTACAGCAAGTTGGGAAAGAGCCAGTGATGAATTTCAGGAACCTGGCAGTCTTACTCCAAGTTTGCTGCAAGCTTCAAGCAAAAATAGCAGCTAAACTGGTTTTCTCTAGCACGCTTTTGACTGAACAATGAATATACACGCTTTTCACTTATTCACATTCATATTCACACTCGACCAGCCCCTATGGACCACATGTTCTGTGCTGACTCTGTGCTGATAGGTAAAGGTACAGAGATGGAAGAAAGTTTCCCCTGAAGGAGCTTACAGCCTATTTAGTGAGACAGAGAGTCAAACAATCGCAGTGTGCAGTGTCCCAAGGAAGTGTCTGCACAACTGAGTCATGTGCTGATTCATATGTATTTTAGCAAACAGGTTGGGCAGGTGTTAACTCCTTAAAGTCACAAATGTTCAAGACTCTCGCTCATGCCCGTGTATGTAATTCCCAATGTTAACTTCACAAAGGTGTGTATTATTGTCCCGGATACTTGGTGGCCTAAGGAACACTCTAAGGGAAGTAGATACACATCTGTGATTAAGAAATAGGGAAAGGTGTGCTTAATATCTTTAAGGACAATTTCCCAGAGGAAGTGATGCTGACGCTGGGTTTCAAAAGAAAGAGGGAGTTCATAGAGCCTTGGAGTTTCCATATACAGATTTGCAAGCTGACACTGGCAAACACTCAAGGACCATTGTCCGTACTGTTGCTAGCCTTGGATGTAGACCAGGGCAAGCCTGCTCCTTGCTTTAAAGCTGAGGTCAGACGGTGAGGCCAATGCAGAATGAGAGAGACTCGGGAAGGGCACCCACATCCCTTCCTTCTTACCCCGTTAGCCTGTTCCCTCTCTTTCCACTTCCTCCCTTTCTATCTGTCCTTCAAACCTTCATTGTCACCTAATCTAGATGCTAGAAGGACGGAGCCGGCATCCCTACAAAATAGACGCACTGTACAAATAAATGTTAGCCATCCTCTGATGCTGACATTTGGCAAAATAACCGAACTGTGATTTTGTAGCTCAGCCAGGGACATGCATGTTTCCACTCACAAGCTCTGTGAATGCAATAAACGTGTTTCTAGTTTCTTTTTACTTTTAGTCTCTGGATCTTTGAGAGCTGGAATAATTAATATCTTGCATGACTCCACACTTTTCTACACTAGCAGGTACATCTGTTTTGTGTAAAACCTAGTGTTTATTTAATGCACACACACACACACAGCAGGCAGAGGCCTAGTGTTTACACAGTTAATCCTCACGATTCCTCTGTTATCATCTTCTCTTTGTAGAGGAAGGAAGAGATGAAGTACTTTGCCCAAAGTCCTTTGGCCAATACCAGCAACCACAACCAGCCAGCCTGGCTCCAAACCCACCCTGTGCTGGTGAGAGCATGGTGCTCAGTGCCACCCTCCATGGTAGATAATGCTGCTTCTACCATCTCTACCATCAGATAATGGCACAAGGATTCAGCATGTCTAAGTGTCTTCCTTCCCACGGTCACACCCTCGGACCCTTAATCTACTGCTGTTTTTCGGTTTGTTTTTGTGAGTTTTCCTATAAAATAGTGATGTTCTGAAAGGCCTTATGACCGGAATGCCAGATGCCATCTTGGAAAAGCCAAAATCCACCCTTTCTTGCTTTGATAAATCATTTGTAGATGGGCAACGTTAAAAAAATCAACTCACTGAGAAACAAAAATAGTAGCGCCTTCCACTTAGTTTTATAAACACCCAGTATGAGACAGCTAGAGACAGGAAGGTAATTCCAGATGCATAATGAACAAACACAAATTTAATAGTGTGGGCCTTGTTTATACTTCTGCCATCAACGTTAATGATGAGCCTATTTATGCTAAACTTCACTACATTATGGGAGTCATTAGTGCCTGTAAGTGAGTGATAATGTGCTTGAACTTCCACAAGTATGTGGGGCTTTCTCCGAGCCTTATATTTCAATGTTGGGAGATGCAGGACCAATGAGCATTTTCATGCATACATGCCCAGAACAACCATTTGGTATTATGCCCCAAAAGTAGCCTCATGGCCAAACAAGTTTGGGACTGTGAATTAAAGAGAGTTAAACAGATTTGTTTTGCCTCGAAATTTCTAATGTGGTATAAGTGTTAATGTGTCCCCTGAATCTCCAAGATGGGATACGCTAGGTCAGATTTTCCGAGTATGGACCAAAGAAATTTTCTTCAAAAGAGGACCTCTCTGATTATCAGTCCATTAAAACACTGAACCAAAGAACTATAGCAAACGCCAGTATTAAATCACGACCACAGTATAAAGTGGGTGCCTATTGAAGAACCTAACAGCATCAACATTTTCCCAGAGGTGAACCATTATTAGCAGACAGGCTGTATGCAGCCTAAATGAAGCCTGAAAGATGAAATCAATACAGTGATCAACATTGGACCTTAAGAGTAGCTGGGACTGGAGCTAATTGGAACAGGGCACCAGGGACACGCTCATGCAAAGGACCTTAGCACCTCCTGACAGGGTCCCCTCATCAAAGAGGTCTTATCCGAAGAGACATTGCCAGTGGCTCTCCAGCCCATTTCCCTGTTATTGTTTTTACAGCTCTTATTGCCTAATATTATCTTACTGTTTTTCATCTTTATGACCTGGCTCCTCCCATTAGAATATAAGTTCCATGAGGTCAGGAACATATCTGTCACATTCATCACCACAGTCCCCATGCCTGGAACGGCACTTGCCCACAGGCTAACTACTCGATAAGTACTTGTTGAATATTGAATGAATGATCTGCTTTTAGAAAACTGATTCAGGCAACCAGATACCCTGCCTTTGAGGTGACAGTTCTGGGTTTTAATTTCCTGTCCTAACGACACAATTGTCACTCCTCCTTACATTTCTATCAGCCCCAACCTAATCCAGCACAAGAGAAGTAAAGAGGAAAGGAGAGGCAGAGGGAAGGAAGCAGAGCCTGGCATAGAGGTCCACGCCACATGGGTCCTTGGGCCCATACTCCAACCAGAGGATCAGGCTCTTCAAGAAAGGGGCTGTTTCCCAGATTCCAGCATCGGAGCAGACGACGCCAAGTATTCATACCAGCCCTCTCAACTTGGGGCGCACGTCAAAGCCTTTAAACACTTGAGAGGGCTCTTCCCTGGGCCTTTCTTGTGCTGGGCATGTTTCATTGTCTGCCCTGCCTATAGATCCTTCTAAAGAACCTGAATCACTCAAACACTCCAGTAGGGCATGCCTGCTGCCTTACCCAATCTTGGCCAACTAGACGAGAAATGACTACAACATCACAACTTGACCATCCACTGACTGACCAGTGACCAATCAGCTCAAATTCTCCTGAGAGAATATCTAAGAGCCACAGAGTTCATGGGCAATAGAACTGTGAGGACTTAACAAATTGGGATGTGTGTGCATATTGGCTCATGAATGAGCAGAAAGACACCAATTAAAATACAGTTGAGCCAAAGAGAAGCCAGAAAGAGATACTATGGCACTTCTGTACTTAAGAAACTTGAAAATTCAGGCTCCACCCACTTATAGACCTCTAGAGATGCTCTCCACTCTTAGTAGGTGCCTAACTCCAACTCATCTGAGGTCTGATCAGTTTTTACTTCCTAATTCCGTGAGTCTGTCCCTCACTCCACCACACACACCCCTTTACTTCAACTAGTCCGTGTGTCTTTTCCTGCCTCACAAACAAATATTTTCTTGGCTATAACACCTATTTTGTGTCTAAGGTGCATGAGCATTCACATTTGACATCTTGTTCCTTTATCTGTGTTTTTAGAGCTATCCACATAAATTGTTTTCTCTCCTTCCTTTTGTGGCCCTGCTCTAACCCTACCTTCTTTTTAAAGTCTGCTCTGAGCCCCAGTAGACCAATCACTCCTCCTTACACACTCAGTTGTAACCTCTCACTCCATGTGGCACCTACTGGAATTCTCTCCCCTACGTGCTGTGCACCCATCAGATGCTCTGGGTATATGACGATAAGGGAGACGTGGTCTCTGACCTCAAGGAACTCCCGGCAGGATGAAAACAAACTAGCACATCGACACAAATTGCAGCACAGAATTATTAAGAACTAAACAGAGGATAACATGGGCCGAAAGCCCTGGGATCCCCTGGATGGATTCAGGTTCAGAACTGGTGACTGTAATAAATCCTAAGTTGAAATAGGCTAAGTCGAGGGAAAGCATTATTTGCTCACCATGTCAAAGCTAAAGGTATTTGCACAACGCAGAAAAAAAAAACGTTTTTAGAAATGTTTCTGTCATGTAGACATGGACACGATACATGTTTATCAAGGTTGATAAAAAATACTTTCTCTTCATAATCACGGACATTCTCAAGCATTACCTGAGATGACCCATTAATGACATAAAACTAAATGCCTCTCCAAATGCAATGTAAACACATGTGCTTGATTTATCATTCAAAACTCTAACATGCTCAGTAGTATCAAAGACAGCATTCGAGTCATGCTGTGTCCAAATATTAATCATTGGTTGATCTTCCCTTTCACCCACTAAAATTGCCCATTAAAATTATTACTGCACTTATCTTTAAATGAGGAGGAAAAGCACACTTAAATCAATGACAAAAATAAAATTGGCAAAATACAGAGAATGCTCACAACTACATGGAATTAAAGAATAAAATAGTTCTGATCAAGAGTTTTCTATATGAGTACAGTTATTATTAGCTCTATCCATCTTGCATGGTAAATCAAGAATAATGAAGATATGCAACCCATACATACTTCCATAATTCACTATTTGCTCCTAAAGCCAATATTTCTAAAAGATAAGGCCAAGGTAAGCAATATTAATGAGTTGTTGGATTCTGAAGGTTTAAGAAGATTTTAATATTAGCATCTGTTATGACAATCTGCTAATAAAAAATAAGTTGGCAGTGAAAGAGAATCTCTGTCTACAGAATTAGATTGGGGTTAAAGCAAAAAAGGCCTATTGGGTTACCATTTTTGTTACTAATTTGCTTTGTTCATTTAGGGAATCAATTTGCTGCCATTAAAGGCTTGGGTTTCATATATTTTACAATTTACACACATTTCCTGATGTGAATGGGCTCTGCAGTTTGTAAGAGCTCAGACAAGCTGTCCACTAATGGTGCAATAGATGCACATGTTCTTAAAACGTGCTTGCAAATAGAATGGAAATGCCATGATGCCCACCACTCTAAATAAAGGGAAAAAGTGCTGAGCACAGTAGAAGCTTTGTTTAGCACTTGTATATATTTACAGATCCTTCCACAATAAGCCATTTATGAAATAATAGAAATTAAGAGAGGCCTTCCTAGCCTTGACTATTGTCATCCTAATCTAAATCTAATTTTTCCCTAAGTTACAGCAAACCTCATGAGAGAAGTTGAATTTCATTGATTTGGAAGAGGATGGATGACTATCCTTCCAAAATCCTTCAAGAATGTAGAGTGCCCCCAACTTTTAAAACAAAAGAGTTTTTACAGATCATAATAAATCAATAACTCATAGAGAGTATGGCAGATACAGAATATCCTTACTTAAGATGAAAAACAAATTGTGCATTGCAATCTTTAATCAATAAAGAGCTAACAAATCAGCAGTGCAAACAAGATGAGAGAATCTTATTTCATCCTCAGTCACGAACTGAAGAGCTGCATAGGGCTGGGTTTCCATGGTTAAAAATTGCTCCCAGGATGGTGTGCTTGGGAACTATTGAGTAAGGTAAGAAGGTCAGTAGAGACCAACTTGCTGTGGGATTTGCTACGCAGAAAGGACATGTGGGTGGGACACAAAAGGGCACTCTACACAAATGTAAATTAATGAATTATTCTTCTACCAACTTCCTTTAGCAAGCGTTTTGGTGGCTCTGAAGCTTCTGTTCTTCTCATGGGAGCAAGAGTGAGAGACCTCTTACTTTAGCTTTTGATTAAATGATGTTCAGAAGAAAACCTATCAACATAGACTAAACCCTTCACATTAAAACTAGAGGGCTTTACCAACCCCAATTAGCCCAACTTCTTTGAAATTTAACAACCAGGAGGTCCTTTCGCTTTTCCTGCCAGTTAACTCTAAAAAACTGTCGTTGGAGTATAACTCCTCAATTGAGAAAACTCCAGTGGGCGGTGAACACATGCTAATTGTAGGAGACTTTTGAGTACCTGGAGTATTGGGACTTATGCAAATTAAGCTCATTTTATAGAAGAAACATCCGAAATTCAGAATGGTACATCCTCATGCCCAAGGTCACACATACAAGTCAGTCTGATTGCGAAGCCCATTCCTTATGCATTACACTGTCGCTGAGTACTGCTAGCCACAATTTGCCCATCCTGATTTTCCACCGCCTCCCCATGCACCCTCTCCTCTCTATTCTCACATAGCTCCTGAATGTTCCACACATGCCTTGTGCTTTGCCACTTGCAGTTTTCACAGGTAGTTCCCAGTTCTGGGATCCCCTCTACTTTTTAAAAGTTTCCCATTCCTCAATGTTGTGCCGTAAGCACTGTGTCCCCTAAATTCGTATTTCTTCTTGTTGCTGCCAACAAGCATTTCTATTGCTAGCTAATGTCAGGTGACCTTTCAGCATTTCTCAACCTTGTCTCTCCTCCCTTCCGCCCCCACAAACTGTGTGCCTTGGTGTTTTAGTTTGCTCACATTACTATAATGAAATGCCATAGACTGTGTGGCTTAAAGAACAGAAATTTCTTTGTCAGAGTTTTAGAGGCTGGGAAGTCCAAAGTCAAGATGCTGGCAGATTCGGTTCTTGGTAAGGGCCCTCTTCCTGCTTTGCAGGTATCAGCCTTCTTACTGTATCCTCATGTGGTAGAGAGAAAGAGAGCTCGTCACTTCCTCTTCTTATGAGGACACTAATCCCATCCTGGGGACTCTACCCTCATGAACTGATCACCTCCCAAATACTTTCAAATACCCTCACATAAGAGATTAGGCCTTCAGCACATAAATTTTAGAGGAACACAAACAATCCATATCTCCTATTATCTACTGGTGATAGATTTTATATATTTTTGTGCCAAGCACTGTTCCAAGCTCTTTCTATTGATTATATGCATTCATTCATTTATTCACTACAATAACCCTATAAATAGGTGCTATTACCATCCCCATCCTACAGATGGGGATGCAGAGGCACATAGTGGTCAGTAACAAAGCCCGTAGATCACACAGTGAATGAGTGAACACAGGTCTTATGGTTTCAGAGGGCACATCATCAGCTTGGACACCGGCGCACCCCCGTATGCACCTGAGCCTCTAAAAGAGCACCTAACAAAGTGTCTCAGACATAGGCAGCAACGAATAATTGCCAAGTGGTTGAAATAATCGAATTCCATCAAACTCAGAGTTTGTGGTCTCCAGAAGCATCTCGTTCATTTGTTTAGACAATAAGGCACAGGGAGGGGAACGCGGGGCCTGGTGCCAATGCTGTTCTTTTGCTGAAGAAACTAAAGAAGAAAAGCATTGCTCCTCAATGGAGGGAACCCTTGATGCTTCAAGTTTTTCTTTCTTCTTTTAAAGCCACTTCCGCCCAACACATAAAGATAATTGTAAAAAGAAGCTTTTTATTATGACTACGAAAGCCTGGTAAGTGTTTCACTTTCCTATCTGTACTTACATATTTAAAAAGCAGCAACTCTAAAGGCAAACCATTTCCTTGGCTGGTATTAAAATCAGTGAAACTCTGGAAATCAGCCTTGTATTCATGCGAACGTTCACGGAGCACCTGAAATGCGTGAAACATCGTGAGTGATGCTGGGACGTCAAGATGCACGTCAACACTCACGAGGAGAGGGTCTAACTTTTTACACAGTGCAAAGTATAGCGCCATATGAAAAATATAAATAAGGAGTTTGGGGAGCACACAGAAGAGGCGGAGATTGAGTTGGGGCTTTGAGGCTGTGAACGATCAATTAGATGTATTTGTCCAATACTACAATACGAAATGCGACAGATTCTTTGTTGAAATATTTGAATAGTTTGCCACTTAATATTATTATTATTATTACTACTAGTATAATAATTAGTCATAGCTATGAAATACCTTCCAATAACTGCAAAAGGCCTTAGCTGAGTTCATTAACTCTCTATCAAGAATTCCCAAAGTTAACCGTTGCGATTAAAATACTCCTACCCTAACTCTAGCTCTTCAATGAATAAATGTCTATTTATACACACAAATAAGTTGGAATTTCTCAAATCTCACCTTGTTTGCCACTCGGCAACACTTCCATGTGCTAACACTTCTGTTCGAGACAGAAGACATTAATTAAATAATTAGCCTTGAGCTCAGACATGTAAACAAACACAATTCATGAATTTGTTAATTGTCCTTCCCTGCTGTGGACATGAGCTATTGTTAGCAACAGTAATAATAGCGCTGACTCTGATTTCAGAGAAGACACTTTGGATGCAGGAGGCGAAAGGAGCTCAGATGTGGAGAAGGTACTGAAGAGGAGCACAGAGTGTTTGCAAACACCGAACATATGATCACTCTGTTTATATGGCCACATGGAAGAGAACCAGGAATGCTGGTAAACCGAAAATAACCTAGTCAATGAATATTAGAATTGGCACCAAACACTGACGATTCAATTATTTTTTCCAGGCTCCCAACACTCAAAAATAAAACAATTTAGATAACATCTCAAAAAAAAAAAAAATGGCATGCTCTGAAAAAAATATCAAGCATTAGCACCTCCCCTCTTTTCAGTAACAGGAAGATTTGATCAGAATAAAAATGAAAGTAGATGGTACAGATTGGTGTTCCAATACTCCTCTAGGATTTCTTTATAAATGAAGTATAAATAGCAATTATAAGCAGACATGTGTACACTGGGCATGGAAGACATATGCCTGTTGACAACAGGTTTCCAATAGGAAATACCAGGATAACTAGAAAGCAAACCAAATTATTTTTCTGCTGTTTATTAACACGTCAATCACTGCTTAGTCCACAAAAATTTCATAAAATGTTGTAAATATTTCCCCATGTTCTTCATTTACATGAAAACCTAATGATATTATTTCCTGTGCTCCATTAATGGGAGTTGATGTGGACTCTTGATGAATGGAAGTGGTGCGATCTGAATTTTATGGGCTGGACTGTAGGGTTTCTATCACTACGAGCCTGGAAACAAGATTAAATTGAAACCAAACTGAACCATTGGCCCCAGAGCAGAATGCTGGACTTGCCAAACAAAAACAGATTCCTCTGAATGATAAATGGCGGGCGGTGGGGGGTGGCGGGAATAGAGAACATATGTAAAAGGGAGGAAAGAGAGAAGTGAGTATAGGACAAATTATCTCAGAAAAGCTAGATTTTCTCAAAAAGAAAGAAGATCATGGAGCAAAGAAAAGGAATCTGCAAACCCAAATTCAGGCGGCATCTTTCCCACTAAGACACCTGAAATTGATAATTACAGTTATTTTTAATTTTATTCAAACTTCAAAGCCCAATTGGAATCCTATCTCTTCTGGGAAGTTGTCCAGTGTCATTACCTGCATGATGTGTTTCTCCTCAACCTGTGAACTCAGAAGCTGCATTTCACCACAGCGATTGGGGGGCCCACCTAAAGGTGAAGCTCACAGTGATCGAAGCTCCAGACCATGAGTTTCTGGAGAGCAGGAGTTTCACAATCTTCAAATTTCCCGCCGGACCTGGACCTGACATCCCACAAACAGCAGATGCTCAAAAGTGCCCGTCAAATTAATTAATCGAGCAAAAGACTTTCTTCTAATATTCATGGAATCTGAACAGCTTCTATTGTCTGACCTTTGGGGCTTTTAAAAAAATGCAAGAAAACTTATGGAAAATGCCATGGAAAGAGTCTTTTGTAAGCTGTGATGGTGCGGCACTTGAATAAAACTCAAGATACATGGCCGGCCAACTTGATTGAAGACTTCCTCTTGGTTTTTTAATATCGAATTTTCCCACTGACTTCAAGCTAAGTGCATGTCCCGTCCCTGCACAATCAAGATGTTGCTAAACACTTGAATGAATGAATGAATAAGTGAATGAATGACTATGTGAGCGCTTGGGACCCAGGAGTTCAAAAATGAGTGAAGCCCTCATTTCTGCCTTCAAGGAGCATACAATCACCCAAGAAACATAAAGTAAGAAATAAAGATGAAAACCAGTATTATAAAAGGCAGGGGAACCTTAAGTCTCAAAGGAAAACGGAATGATGTCGACTCAAACAGAAGAGAGATGCCAACAGGCAAGAGCATTGGGGAAAGCCTCTTGGGGTAGCTGTTTGAGCTAAAGCTTGAGAAATATATCAGATGCTCGCCCACCAAGTGCGACAAGGGTTTCCAGACCTACAAAGCAAGCAGTGGCATGATGTTTTCAAAGGGTCTGGGCTTCACTCACTGAAGATGCAGGTTCTAGTCTAAGGTCTGCCACTTAGAAAATGGACAGCCTTGTGTGAACCACTCTTTGCTTCGAAACCCAGTTTATTCAGCCGTACATAGGAAAGACACTGCCACCCTCAATGGACGCAGGTATTAAAAGTGATAATGCATCTAAAATTGGCCAAATATTTTGCAGAAGGCAAAGGCTAAAGGTCATAGGGTACGTTTGGGAAACAAATCAATCAACAAACTATTTTCAAGAGGGACATGATGGGGATCCCACGCTCACTGCCAGAAATACACAGGGAACATGAACGACCAGTACATTTCACTTCCGCCCTTGTGAAGTTCAGGGTTTAGATGCGAACACACGAACACATAAGGCAAGTGTGATCCAGGGCTCCATGCAACTCAGCTGGCCAACCATCCAGGTGTGACCCAGACTGAGGGCATTCCCAGGACATCAAACACCCTGAGTTGGTCACCCTAGTGGAGAAGTGCAAGTTATAAGGTCCACGAGAACTCCTGGAAGGCAACTAGCACTAGCATCTGTATAATCAGAGGAGGATTTGTACAAAATAAGCACCCCCTGCATCCAGCTGTTTCTCCTTCCTCCTGTTCTCAGGATTCTGAACTTGTTTTAAAAAGAAAATCCATTCACTTTAAAATTCAAATTTAAATAGAACTCTGCACTTCGAATAGGAAACCTGGTTTTTGGTTCTGTTGGATATAGGCAAACACTGTTTTTTCTCATTTTAAAGACAGATAAACTGAGCTCCACAGACAGGTTAAACAACTTGTTCAAATCAACGACACAGCTGGAAATGAAACCCAGTTTCTTTACCTCCTGGTTCAGTATGTATTTTGGGATATATAACATAGGCTTCAAACAGTGTTTAAGTTCTATTTAACCTTAGTGGGGAATATTCCAATTAACATATCTACCCCCAGGGTGTTTCTCCCAGTTGAAATTTCCTCCTGTTTTTTTTGTAAAGTGAAGGAGACACTCTCCCTACCCCCATCTCTTTTTTTTTTCTTACTAAAGTTGGCAGCCATTAGTGGCTTCTTTGGTTTTCTGCTCAATTCAACTCAAGAGAAGCTTGAAATGTATTCCATTTTTCGTAACAGTTAGGAAAGAACTGTTAAGGGGTGGGGAAGATCAATCACTTGTGAAAAATGCTAGGTGTCCCATTATGGTATGATAAGTTCAGCTGCATAGCATATGCATTTTTTTGCTCTCTGAATAAATGGCAGAAGTCAGTTCCCCATAAATTTAAAATGTATATTAGAACATGAAATCATATTTTAAGTGGATTTCACATATTGCTTCTCTTCATCATTCTAAATACCAAAGATTAAGCTTGCCACTTGCTCTTGCGGTCTTTTCTCTGCCTTTTTTATTTTTTTAATATTTTTACTTTTGTTTAATCAGGTACGGATAGTGGTTGGTGGCCTTTATTGCTTAGAACTACCTGAAAGGAAAAGGAAGAAAATGAACTCTGCCTGCTCTCTTTGTTCTAGACATTTATTTTCATTACGACTGTTTCTAGCCTCTTTCAAAATGGCACTGTCACCCAAATGGCGAAACTGACCCAAAATATCTTTTCAGTAAGCCAATTCATAGTTCCAATCATGCTACTCCTTTGATACAAAACATTCTTTTTTCCCCTCCATTTAATTTAAACTTCTCAAGGATCCCATGTGGAGGCAGTACAGTACGGTGGTCAGGAGCTCAAATGCTGGAGCCACATTTAAATTCCAGCTCTATCACGTCTGCCACCTCGGCCAAGTCACTTGACGAAGTCGTTTAACCTTTCTGTGTTTCAGGGTCTATAAGATGAAAGGTAGCTGCTCCTTCGATCATCATCAATATTGCTCCCAGGAAAAGTCTGTCTACCAGAATCCCAGGCCAAATAGTTCAATCACTCTGCAGTTAGGACTCGACCCTCAATGTCTTTAGTCCTCTGCTTATTTTTCTCCTCCCAGTTGATCTTCAAAGCTCACCATCTTCTCCAAGCATCAACCCCCATGGGCGGCCCTTCTGTTTGTGGGTTCCTTCTCTTCCTCTAAACATCTTCTCAACTCTATCTCCATTCTTGCCTACAAAATCTCACTTGAGCTTTAAGTAATATCCCAAATTTATACCTCTGACTTTTCCTCTGAACTCCTGACTCACAGAGCTACCTTCTGTCCCCTCCACTTGAATGACTAATATGCATCTCAGTGGTAACCTGACCACAGATGTCGCCCTGAATGAGCTCCTCCCGGTTCTTTCCTACCTCAGTAAGTGGCAGGACCCTTCGTTCTGGGGCTCGGTCCCAAAGTCAAGAAGTTAGCTTTGATTTCTCTCCTTTCTTCACCCTCCGAAATCCATACCCCAAGAACTCCACCTCCCAAATCTACCCTGATCTGATCGCATCTCTCCATTTCTACTCCTGATATTTTAGATTTGTTCTGGATCTCCGTAGCATCTTTCTAACTGACCTCCTTGCTTCCATTCTTGCCCCTGTCCCCTACCCCACAATTCTCTCTCTACCCTGCAGCCATAGAAATCATAAAAATAAAAAAGCAAATTAGATATTTTCACTCCCTAGTTTAATGACCACCCTCCTATGCTGGTTTCCTCTTACATTTAGAATAAACTCCTCTCTCTTTACCCTGGCCTTGTCAATGCGCACTATAGTCTAGCCTCTGCCTACTCTCTACTTTCCTTCCCCTGTTCTCCTGTACATTTATTACACTCTCCACTTCTTTCTATTTTGTAAATACTCCAAGCTCATTTATATCTTATGGGTCTTTACAATAGCTGTTGCCTCTGACCTGAATATTATCCCTCCCCTTCCATCCCTCCCAGTCATTTAGGTCTCTACTCAATAGTAACCTCTCCAGAGAAATTTCCTTTCCATGCTACCCACAACAGCCTCAGCATCAGTCACTTTCTAGCTCATCATCCTACTTTATGTCTGTCATAGACTTCATTACTATCTGAAACATCATTTCTTTGTTTATTACCTGTTTTTCTCCAAATTCCATGAAAGCAGACACCTTGTCAGATTCAAAGTCCGATTCTCAATATTTTTAAAAGACCAAGCATATCTTACACTCTCCATAAATATTTTTAAATGAATGAATAGCAAACTTTTAAAATCTCTTAATTCCCTGAACTCATGCACACTACATTGGTGAGATGTTTTGCAGGCCTAGATAATTGTATTGTAATTAGTCTGAAAGAAAGTCATTTAAGTCGTAAGTTAACAAGCAGAAGAATGAGTGTTCTGAGGACACTGACCACTTGTTTATTGTCAGCAGAGTGAAATAAACAAGCAGAATCTGGCTGAAATTGTTGTGGGACAGCTTGACTTGATGTAAGAAAAATCTTTGATTTTGAGGGTCACAAATAATTGAGAGAGGCTGTAAAGAGAGGTGCCAGCACTCAATTCCTAAGGCACTTACAAACAATAGCCAATGATTTGCCTCAGATGCTTCAGTAATTTGTTAATTTATTGTCATTATTAGTGGGTTATATAACCTATAACATGCACAATATTTCATCCATTCTAAGATGAAGGTTTTCCCACATTTTACCATCTATCACATCAGAATGTATCTTTCAATTAATAGTGCATGATTGTTAAATTGGCAACACTTTTTCTTAGTGATACATAAAATAATGGTACTTAATATATGGCATCTGAGACTCAATAATGTATAGTAATTTACGATGAGTTACATTCATTGAATGATGGCTTTAGGCAAGCATACGCAAGTTTTATCTTATTAATCCTCATAATAAGCCTACAGGGTAGATAACATTAGACCTACTGTATAACTAAAAAACTAAGGAACAGGGAGAGTATGTAACTTTTCTAAAGTCATACAGCTTCTAAGTGCTAGAGCCCAGGATTTAATCCAGATCTATCCGAACCCAGATCAAATCTCATCGCCATTCTGCAATAATAATTATTAATTTTTAAATTAAATTAGGTTCTGTACATAAAATACAAAATGCCCATCACAAGAGAGTCACATAGCAGGTATTCAGGGCATGTGTGTTCCCTTCCTCTCTGCTCCTTTACATTTACCTGAATGTAAGAGCATGAACCATGCTCTGATTCCATGATTTAGATAAAACCTCGTAGAGGGCAAGCTTTGTCAGTCAGCGTCTGAGGTCTGGCTTTTTGGGGGGAAAAAAAAAAAAAGTTAGCTTTTTGAAAACAGAAGCCGCAAGTTAGCGCAGAAATATATGGGACCACATAATGATCGGGCCACCGAGGGACTGCTTCCTGATGAACAAGAAAGCACAGAAAAGCCAAATTAACCCCCTGCCCTCATCTTGACTCGGAGAAACGCTAACAAGATTAGACTTCGGAGGCAGGTGGGGTTGAACATACTAGAACAAACAGGAGAATAGAGCATAGTGGGAAAAGTATTGGTTTTCAAGTTTGACCGTGTCAGGCTCAAACCAACCCCAACTCTCCTTCTTAACGTAACATCTCTGGACTTTAAAATTTGGGAGGTGCTACTTCCTCTGCAAGGTTGCAACAGAAGCTTAGTTAGTTCACAAATATTTATTGGCACTGTCTATGTGCATGTGGGATACGTCATTGAACAAAACAGATAAATATCCCTGCCCTCATCTACTTTACATTTTAACAACTAGTGCTCATGGATGTGGAGCATCTCGCATATTACTTGGTGATTCATAAGTACTAGTTATTATTAAAGCTATTAAGTAGAAGTTATGATTGGAACGGATGTCCAGCTGAAATTCATCTGTGAATTTTTCATAAAGCACCCAGCTGATCCAACCTCAGGGCCCTCGTGCCTGGGTCTCCTCTGCCAAGAACATTGTTCATCAAGGTCATCATGTGTCTGCCTCATCATGCCATATTCATTCCAAAGTCACTATCTAAACCAAAGATGAGATGCTATCTGAACCAGCTTCTTCCTCCCTGCCTGGCCCCGTGTCTCTAGCACCCCACCTTAGCTGTTAGCTTCAGAGCCCTCATCACAGTTTGCAGTTCTCAGTTTGTAATGTGTTTGTTTGTTTGATTGTTTATTGTCTTATCCTCCGGGAGAGAATGTCAGCTCTCCAAGCACAGGGACCCTGCTCTTTGTGCCTAGAACAGGTCCTGGCACATGATATGTGCATGAATAAGCATCAGTGATATTAGCTGCAATTTATAAACATGTTGAACTCAAGGGCAAATTTGGGGACTGCCTGAACAAAACAGTCAAACTTGTGTGACCAGTAGCCAATGTGATACAGAGCTGGCAGAAAGCTACAGAAACTGGCTTCCAGACTCCAAAAAGACAAATCACTTCATTTCATTTAGAGACCTGAAAACTCTTAGCATCAAAGTCTTCATATCACCGCACACTGAAGACAAAAATACCAGTGGAAGAATAGGAATAGGATTGAGGTAGGAAGCAATGATCATGTAACTCCTCTGAGCAGGCAAACGTGAAAACTAGAAGAAATAAATTCATATGGTTTATTTAGCCTAAAAAAAAAGACCTCTGACAATATTTCAGATCCAGGGCCATTTAAACACCAAGTCATCCTGGGATTGTGGGAACTAGCCTGACAAGGAAAGGCAATCAGCAAATCAACAAGAAATATATTGAACGTGTATTATATACGTAACCTATGGCAGGTGACTCAGCTTAAAGATAAGACAAAGTGCAACAAGAGAGAGCCCCACACACTACGCCGATATTGACCTTCTTTAATATTTTTATAAATGATCTAAATAGAAGTACATACTCAATTTTCCAGCTCTGCTGAGCAAAACAAACTCTTCAGGTTAATAAAATGTTGAGCTGATTGAGAAAAAGGGCAGAAAGAGTTCACAATGCTACCTAATTCTCAGAAGAATATCAGAGGAGTAGCTTTGTGAGTGTAGAAAACTGTCTTGAACTGGCAAGGCCCCTCCCCCTCCCCCCCCCACCCAGGGAGAGTAAAAACAGGTTATGGAGGGCAAGGGCCTTATCTTCCTTGCTGGTCATTGCATCCTCAGATCTAGACCAGAGCCTAACACATAAGTGCTAGTTTTGTGAAACAGAGAAGGAACTTGACAAGTGAGATATGCCCTCCATTGTATTTCAAAGCACTGGTGAAGAGTAGAGGCTTGAGTACGAAGAACTAAAACTGTGTGCATAACCAGCCTTGTTTCTTCATTCCTGAGACCTGAGCAGACAATGGATTATTTGCCAAGAACAATAGTCGATGCTTCTGATTCTCATGAGAATGGGGAAGAATTGAGACAGAGAAAAAGGGGGCTACTGTTTAGCAAGGACAAAATGGCCAACGCACTAGGTCTGTCAGGTGAGAACATTTGGAAAATCGTGATTCTTCTGCTTCCCTCCACCTAGCAAGGCAAGACCTGAACAGCTAAGGATTCTCCTTTGTTAGATAATCTGCAATAAACATTGGACAAGCTCGATACTGCTGGGCTTTCATATTATACCATTTTGTCATGGACACTCCTTGTGGTCTAATTTCTTAACTTCAAGAGGCTCCCTAGACAGAAACCTGAACCTTAAACAACATCACGAGAAGAGAAAAAGCAAACCCTTTCATCCGGAATGGGCTTCTGAGAATCGCTGGCTCTGTCAGATGTTCTCCCTCCCTCCCAATGCCCAAAACTAGATGTTCACTGAGAAGTGTAACTATGGAAGATGTGGTAGGAGATGGCAAAGACGGTTTAACTGGGGCACCTTTTTGTGTCTCTAGAGTACAAACAACGTGCGGTCTGAGCCAAGTCCTTCTCTATTCCTAGAAGGTAATAACAGGAAAGGTATGGGTATAGATGCTTCAAAATAGGAGGCAGCTGCTGAGTGATCGGAAAAGGAGTTTGTCAACCCCACAAATGACATGGTTGGTCCTAAGTAAGGAAGAGCATGATGCCAGATCGCCAGGGTCAGGGAGGAAGAGCATGGCCTTGTTCAATGACCAAGCTCCTCCCTTAGCAAACAAACCTAAGACACCAGAATCCTAATGACTTTATTCAACAGTAGCTCTTCTCAGGACCAGCCACACGCTTTCTCACCTCTGAGCTTTGGCTCATACTTCTTCATTCCAGCCTGCCCTCACCAGAATGTCCAACTCAACACAATTCATCCTCCACCTTCGAGACACAGCTCAGATTCCATGCGAAAGGACCCCAGGCTTTGGAGTAGGGAACATTTGAAATCTGATACCAGGTCTGAGCCCACAGACATGTGAACCTATGGGAGGCCACCTAACTCCCCTGAAGGCCCTCACCTGGGGTTTCCTCACCTGGAAAACGGAGCCATCAGATCTATCCCATGTGTGGGAACGTAATGAAATACCACAAGAGTGTTATTAGGTCAGAGAAGGGCACTGGCAAGGCATCTCTACAATGGGTCTTTGATTCAATTTAATTGGGGACAAAATATGAAAGAATAGTTAAGGGGAAGAGATGGTTCACAGATGTTCCAATGGTAAATTTGAAGGTCAGGGAAAGGATTGGCAGGGAACTCTGATGTCACTGAGTGCCAACTACTGCATCGGGCACTGGGAGACGCAGAGGTGAGCAAAAATGATATGACCCATTTGCTCATGAAGCTTCCATTTTAATGAAAAGAAATGGATTTTGGAGCCAGGCCCACCTGGGTGTAAGTTCCAGCTCAGCCATATTCTAGCAATTGGTCTTGGGCAAGTGATTCGACCTCACCAAAGTTATTTCCCTAGCTATAAAATGAGGTTATTATTAGCTACCTCATGAAGTTCTTGCAATGATTAAGTGAGATACACACGTAAAGAACCTTTCCTATAGAAGAAGGTACTTATGAAACAGTCTTTCATTATTTCCTCCTTATTGGAATTTTCTGCCGTGCCAGAAACGTCCAAGGGTTTTGTTTGCTTCTAAACGTAAAAACATAAGATTTATGGAAAAACAGACACCAAGTATATTTTTTTCCATCTCTCTTTCTAAAAAATAGTATTTTACAAACTATTGCCAAGTGTGTACTGTTTGGGGCATCACGGCCCTCACACAATATTCTTTATTTCATCCTGAAAAATAAAGGATCTAATGATTTGAATGCTTCCCCTGGCCCATGATCAAGAGCAATGCCGATTTGTGTATGTTTCCACTAAATTATGTGCCATACCAGATAAAAGATTTGTTTTGAAAAACAGACACTTCCAAAAATAAGAGAGTTTATCAATTCCAATCATTCTTACCCAAAATTAGTTGTCAAGTTTCAATGGCTGAAATGAATTTAACAACATAAATTCAGTACTGCTGCTGAATGAATAATGCTACCTTGCAGAGCAGTCCTGAATACACAGCCCTGTTGGGGTTCACGAACTACGTTTAAAATATCAGCGCTTTTGTGTTATAATAGAGCCTATTAACAACAGTTGACTGACATTAGATGTAGTCAAACTAAGCATCAATTAAAAAATATGCTGACCTTTCCAAAAATTAAGAAGCAGTAGTCCCACACTCACCAAAAGGAAATTGGAATAATTACTGTGACATTATGAAACTGAGTTATTAGAATAATAGACAGCAATATTTTTTCGCTGCCACAAAAAGCCAGCAAATATATTATGATGCTATAGCAATATTGGTATTCATAAAATCTCATTAGGCCAACTGAAATTCAAACATTAGCCAATCATGCTCCTGATTCCTATTTACAGATCAAAGTTAAATACGCGCTTTAGCCTGTTAGAAACAAAATTGAATTTGGGATCCTCATTGCCCCCATTAAGTAGCACTCCGTTAGGCTGTGTTTAAGACGAACAGCCCATAGGGAGCTTTTCCCAAAACAGTGAAAAGGCCTCCTTCCCGCATCAGACTTGAAATAGCATGACTGTTCATTTAAATAAACACATTTTCAAGCAGCCTGAATTTCTACCGTCCTGCCCTCTTTTTCTTTGGTCATTTCACCTTAGGCTGGTTGATTTACAGGAAAATGAAAACCCCATTTGAACGACATAATTCTCATCTTCAATGAGCATCTCTGCGTTTTGTGTCCATCATACAACAGGCAACTATCTTCCTTGCATGTTTATTTCTTTCCTCTCCCTGACATTAGCTCTTAATTAAAAGGAAAGATAAATAACCTGATTTAAACAGGTATTATGAGTGAACCAAGCTCCATGCCAAGGAAAACGATGTGGAGTCAGACAGCACACCAGTGCCGAAGCAAAATCTCAGTCGTGCTGGTCGTGGGGATAGGGCGGGGGATCCTTTTTCTGGATGAGACCACGTTTTAAAATTCCAATAAGTAGCACAAACACAGCAGTGCCAGCAAAATGTGTCTCCCTTCATGCTGAGATGGTTCACTGCCTCTTCTACATCATTTATGTATTTATAGCCCACAGCTGGGGGTTATTCCACAGGGTCGCCAGGCCAGGGAGCAATACCCAGAGACTGACAGCTTTGAGCTGAGCCTCCCGTCCTCAATCACCGTGGTGCCATATATATACATATAGTTGCTTACACAAGGGATATCAAACAGAAAAGGGTTGATTTGATTTTCTTGTGCCCTTTCAAATTAGTTAGTTGCCTTGGAGAGTTTGTTTTAAAATTACTGGGAGCTCCATCACATTACATACTATGCACAGCCTTCGTACAGCACATGGGGAAAGCATTATTTAATCTTTGCTTTGTGCCTAGTGTTCAGATTGGAGGGTAAATAAATCTTCTGACTATACACATTGGCAGACCCAGAATGTCTATATTGGGAGGGGGTGGGCAAGCAGGTTGGAATGGGTACGGATAGGACCTGTCTCAATGTGACATTTTGCATGACAAACGCACTGTTTTGACTTAGCACATTCCTTTGGTGTGGGAGGGGAGCCTGAGGAGGGGGCAGGTTCAAAGTCCCTCCAAGCTACTGACGCAACTACTAGTAGGAACTTCGATTGCCTCTTGGTTAATATCTGACTTATCTGACTCCTTCTTAAACCTCTTAAAACATGGAAGCACTTGAGGAAAGAGAAACCACTTAAGCAAACGATTAGAAACTTTCTTCCCATGACAAAAATTTCCAGTGGACATATTACCAAATAAATTCTAAGATTAAAAATAACTCATTTAAAAAAAATAACCGAATGCTGGTATTTATGATTCTGTACTTGAAAATGCATGAAATTTGGTCAAACTAAAATTCTGACAATGACAAGGCACTACATATGCAAAAGCATTAAGATTGTAAAAATAAAACAAATCTTTGTATATATGAATTCACAAAATAGGTTTAGATGACATGAACGTTCTGGATCTCTTTGTAACTGAGCAAGACACTACATCTCCATGTTATATATCACAGAGGAAACTGAGGCTCACCGGTGAAGTGGCTTACCCACATTGGCACACACAGTAACATGGACAAGTGCAGGTGAATGTCCCAAATAGCAGCTTCTAGTTCAGAGCCCATTCGATCATATCACAACTTTGTCTACTCAAAAAACGTCATGCTAAAGATAACCCCTTCGGGCACAGAAGCGATGACATCCCAGTAACAGTGAGCTCTCCTATTGCCTAATTTTTGGTTTCTAATACCATTCTCCAATAAAAGAAGCCAGGGCTCCTTGAAAAAATGGACAAGGGCAAGAAATGTATAAAACGACCCTGGAGTATCTTGCAGTGCCAGAAAGTAAGGAAGTCCATGCACGCATGCACGCACGCACATGCACACACACACACACACAATGATAGCATCTCAAATGGAGCCAGGAGCCAATTGGAAGAGCTTCCAACTGCCAAAGCTGGAACAAGATAAATAACATAGTATTGGATTATAATTCGAAGTATAAAATAAAGACATGAGTCCATACTGATATAAGTAAGTGATTTGAATAAATAAGTAAATGAGAGAGGAGACACAATCTTCCATACAGCAAAATTCCAAATAATTTCTGCACACTTGCTGCCCTCAAAGAGGTATAATGTAACTCTAACTTTTTAAAGGTGGGCTGTGCATAGTGACTTCCTACCAAAGAGTAGAGTATGAAAAAATGAAAAATAAAAGAATAACTTTATAGTAGGGAAACCTGACAAATACTTCAACCAGATGATCAAGGTCAACATGTACAGTGATTAGTCATGTTGATAGTATGCACCCTTGATATGATGTGATGAAAATGGCATTTTTACCTCCCCAAAACTCATAAATCTGATCAAATCATGAGAAAAACATTAGACAAATCCCAATCAAGGGACATCCTACAAAGTGCCTGACCAGTCCTCCCCCAAAACTGTCAAGGTCATCAAAAACAAGGAAAGTCTGAGAAACTGTCACAGCCAAGAGGAGCCTAAGGAGATGTGACAACCAAATGTAATGTGGTGTCCCAGATGGGACTGTAGAACAGAAAAAGAACATTAAGTATAAAATTAAGGAAATCTCAAAAAAGTCTAAACTTTAGTCTATAGCAAAGTATCAATATTGGTTCATTAACTGTAACAAATGTACTGTACTAATGTAAGATGTTAACCAGAGGGAAAACTAAGTGCAGGATATATGAGAACTCTTTATTATCTTTGCAATTTTTCTGTAAATCTAAAACTGTTCTAACACTAAACATTTATTAAAAAAAAAAAAAGATAACCTCTTTGTACTATATACATGACACATAAACCATTTACATACCAAAGGATGGGCCTTAATTCGGAAGGCACTTAACCATGACTTCTCTACACTGACAGCCCAAAAGCTTTAGCCACCTAAATGTTTTTACAATAGATAGCTAAAAATCATAAAATCCTCCATAATCTGTGGGCCAACCTTCCTCACCACTGAGCAAACTAGTAAAAGACCTGAGGCAACAGCTGCTAAAGAAACAAGAAAATTTAAAAAAAAAAAGAAAGAAAGAAAGAAAAAAACTGTGGCAGGTGGTACCACCTGCGTTATCTTATTCCAGCCCCTAAAATCCTCTACTACGTGGTGGCGAAGGGTGAAAAATCAGTCATTCACAGTCGGGGGAGTAAGAGGCAACAACTTCAGCTGGAGTATGTCTGTACACAGTGTGAAAGACATCCTAAAATTGCAACTTTAGATGCCTTGGGTATCGACGGGTCAATCCATGTGGCAGCTAAGTGGACATTCATGTGCTATAAAGTACCTGTTGGAGCCTCGCAAACTAAATTATTTTCCCTCCTACCTATATACCAAGAGGGTATTATCTACTGAGGGGAAAAAAGAATTCTTGATTTTTAAATTGAGCCAAATTGCAATGCCAGGGCAGGGAGTGGGCCAGAGTACGACACGAGTTGATGAAATGGATGTCGTGCTGAAGTCCTCCGAGCCTGTTCACTTCGCGTCCCCCACTTACAGCAAATGCCGGGCAATATCCCATCGGCTCGTTGACAGAGTGGAGGCCTTCTGGCTCAAATCACACCCACTCGGACATCCTACCTGTTTAGTACAGAATAGCCATTTTCAATCTCAAAGAATCATGGTGCTGTCTCAGTTTTGCAAGGGGCCTAAAAGCTGTTGTATCCAGCCGATTATTTGATACCTGATCCATCACCATGGGATCACCATGGGAGCCTCTACCTTTCCAGGCATACTCCGAGGACATCTTTGCCCCTACTCGATCCCATCTCTCTGACATCATCTCTTATTCTCACTCCCTCCACCCAGCCATCTGACCTCTTCACTGCTGCTTGTTCCCTCCATGTGCATTTCTGTCTCAGGGCCTTTGCACTTGCTTTTTCCTCTGCCTGGAATGCTCTTCTGCTATATACTCACAGGACTTGCTTCTTCACCTTCTTCATGTATTTGCCCAAGTGTTACCTTTTCGCGAAGCTTTCCCTGACCATCCTATTTAACTCTTTCCATTTCACCTCCATTCCCAATACTCTATCCTTATTAATTGCTTAATTTTTCTCTATAGCATTTATCATTATCTACCATACCATATCTTTTACTAATTTATTTTTTCATCTTACTTTCCCTCTAAAGTACTGGTTCCATGAAGTCAGGGTTCATTGTTATACCTCCGGCATTCAGAAATGCAGTTGATATGTGTCACTAAATTCATATAAATTCAGGAATGAATGAATGATTAACTCTCAACCAAAACTTTCTATTTGATGAGCAGGTCATATTTATGAGAACCTTATACACGACCCCTATAAAAAAGGTTAATTCATGATATATACATGTGACATTCCACTTTTATGATATTATAAACTTTTTATCAGCATGTCTTTTTAAGACTGACTTTGGTTTACAAAATACCATCACCTTACATATTAAAAGTGATTATAATGACACAGGTTTATTTTGTTTCTTACTTAGATACTGAATGGGAAATTCACAGAAATTCACAAATGTACATGAAATTCATTTCTCATTCATCTCTGTCTTCCTCTCTTCTACACAGAGCCACACTCACTACTTTCAATATACAAAGACTTACATGTGAATGCCCATAGGAGCATAGGAATCAAAAAGTAAAACTAAATACAAATGTCCATCAACTAGTAAATGGTGAAACAAAGTGTGGTGTGTCCATCCAATGGAAATTTATTCATCAATAATAAAGAAAAATGATCTACTGATACATGCTGTAACATGGACAAAACTTCAGAACATTATGCTACATGAAAGAAGCAAAATTCACATAACACATGACCTCCTTAAATAAAAAATACAGAAAAGGCAATTCTAGAGAGACTGCAAGTATATGAGTGGTTGCCTGGGGCTGAGGATGGAACTGCGGATGGCCATGAGGAATCTTTCTGGGGCAATGGAAATATTTTAAATTTGGATAATGGCGATGATCGCACAATTATATAATTTACTAAAAATCATCGAGTTGTACACATAAAACAGGTAAATTTTATGGAATGTTAAATATACTTTAATCAATATTTTTTTAAAGGAAAAAAAAAAAGTATTTAGGAACCAGCCAAATACTATCTTCCCATTGTGTTCCAAGACAATGCAGGTAACAGAGGCAGAGGAGACCGGCCTCCAACAGTGGTCCTCTACTAGGGCAAAAACTATCGCCAGTCTCATCAAAAGAAGAAAAAGGCTGATACTAAACCCCAAGGCCTCCAGAGTGTATTACGTATGGCAAAAGAACACTAAATATAATTTGAGTGATCCCCACGCCTCTGGGTGTTTACCAACTGGAAGGGAGGGATGAGATGTTCACACAAACTCCCAATTTAAGAATATTTTAATGCCTGAATCTTCCCCAAAAGAGCAATTCATCAAGCACTCATTCCTTCATTTTCAAAGCATTTGTTGAGCATCTACTTTGTGCAATCGCTAGTAGGTGTTGGAAACACACGGATGCATCAGACACAGTGATGCCCAGAATAGTCTCAATATTGTCACTCGAGGTTCAGTAAGATCCAAATGAGAGCCCCTCGTCCTCTCTCCCTACAGCTGAAATTTCCTTGGAGGATAGTGGAGGAAGCTCAGGCAAGCCCACAAATCTCTCTCCCTCCAGGATTCCAAGAGAAGGATTAAAGGCCTGGAATGTGCTCCTGGGTTGACTGTAAAAGAAGGGAACGCCTGGGGGGTTTTTTATATAATTCCCTCACTCCCTTGAAGGCCCGGCAGTCTGGGCTTCTGCTTCCCTGTCGGTCTCTTTCTACCAGGCGGACAGTTCATCCGTTAAAATCAATAGGTAGGAAATCAATAAAATGCAAACACGGCACTTTACCCTTGCTAGTTTAGAGTCTCTCCCTTCAGTCCTGAGGACATCAGTGTTTCCTTGACATTAGCCCCCTTGGTGACTTCAAAGCCTCCCCAGTTTTTGCCATTTAACCATTCTCCTCAGCTTGGACGTGAAGTCGCTTTGTCGTTGATCCAAGGAAAGTGACGACTCCAAAAACCCAGGGATCAATCAACCACTACTCATTGTACATTGCATTTTAGTCCTTGGAGCTTCCCCATCAGCCCAGCAGAAGACTGTACATGGAGGTAAAAGTTGTGGAAGAAACGGGGTTTCTATGGAAAGTAACCTCACAGGGCGATCTGATCATCAATTCCCACCTGTGTGGGTTGTAGTATATAGTCACGCCTCAGGCACATCACTTCTTTACTAAAAGGCTTATCTTTGCCCTGAGCAAACTGTGTCCATTGTTCCTATGCATCTGGGTTAACAGAGATTTGAAATGCCCCCTTTGGAGTCCCTCTTTCGATGACCTGACCACCCTCTCAGACCTTTCCTTCTGAAGCACGCAGGCGCTAATCCCACTCTCTTCCCATTCTCCCACTTCACGTCATCTTCCTTACATCCCCTCCTTAATTTCAAACTGCAGAACTGCTATTCTCCAGAGCATTGAAGATCTTGCCCCTCTGTATGTCATCAATTTGACTCAAATAAACTTATAAAAATTCCCTACAGGTTTGGACGTTTCTTACAGGGACAATGGGAAGGTTGTATTGTCTGCCCAGAGTTGTCCCAGATGGCCTATGACGGTAACGAGTTGTCCATCCCTGGAGGCATTCAGACAGAGGGCTCAATGACATGTCAGGGATAGTGAGTCACCATTCTGACATTGTTCAATAGTTGGTCCAAATGACCAGTAAAGCCCTTCTAATTCTGAGATTCTGTTATTCAAATTGGAAGTGACAGATTCATAAAATATTACCAGAGCAAAATAGCAGTGGTCAGTATTGAACTGGACAAATAAGCCTCCTCCCCACAGAAATTTTCAGAAACGTCTGGAGAGAGGCAGGTTGTCAAAGACCAGACAAACTGAAGTCACAGTAGTGGAGCCTGGGTGCATTAATAGCAGGGGAACTGCACCTGTACAGAGCAGCTGAAAAAGTCTGCCACACTGGGGAACATTACAGGGAGAATATCTCCGCAGGATGGATGAAAGTTCAAGACTGAAACTGGGTTCTGGTTTCACTTCTGACGTTCACTATGGTAGCTCAGAAACTCCACTCGAGTTACATAACCTCTTTCCAAACATCGGTTTCCTCGTCTGCAAAGTGGCAATAACTGATTTTTTATGAAGATTAAATGGAATAACATTTTAAAAGCGGTATACACATAAAGCTTCCTAGATATTGTAATTCATTATTATTAATTCTATTTCACCTAAAGTGTCCTATATTCTAGATCATCAGCATGGAAAAGAACTATCAGATGCCCCACAAATTGTCTTAGAGAGGTATAGCCCCAGATAAAATGCCAGGCTGACTATAGTATAGATCTAACACATGGGGCATATCTTAGGCACCCTGTGAAGATATATGGCTGAGCAGACTCCTCAAAAGGTGCATTTCCACTCCAGGGAGAGTATTTTAAAGAAAGCTCCAAACCATCAGACAACCAGCATTGAAACCGCAGGAAGCAGACTGGGTCAGCTCCAAGAGGGCAATGCAGACTTGTCACTTTGTTTTCTATTTCTTTGGGGAATCATGCTTCTTGGACTGATATTCATTTTAAGTTTAGAATACATTTGTATGCCTTGCGATTTAGAATTACACCAAAAAAAAAAAAAATTCAATCTGTCAAAGAAATGTAGCCAAGCCACTCTGAGATGGTCATGACAGAGTCACAGGCCACATCTGCACACATACCTGAATCAACATATAACTGATCATAATGGTTGGTTATATTGCTAATTGTGGAAGTCAAGGGCTACGTGAATGGGATGGATAAGCAAAGCATGTGCCTGACTGTGCCTGACAAAAAAAAAAAATCAAATGAATCCTTTGCAGCTTGTTTTCAGTACTGTTTTCCAGCCTAGTCTAACCATGAGAATTATCTAAGATGCTTATTAAATGCATGTTCCCAGGCCTTACTTCCGGAAGGTCTCAATTAATAGGCAAGGAAGGAAGCCTAGGAATCTGTATTTTAACAAGCGTCCCAGTTGATTCACGGGAGCAGGCAAGTTTCAAGAATATTTGTTCTAGTGCCAAATCATGTACCGTTGGTTTGGTTTCTTAATAAGCACCCACTGAGGGCTTAGTATATGCCAGGAACCTTCCTATAGTAATGAACATGAGGTATGCCTCTCGATCCTCCCAATTTCTATGTGGTGAGGTAATGGTTATCCCCATTTTAAAGACAGACACTAAAGTTCGGCGAGGTGAGTTGACTTGGCCCTTAAGTGCCAGAGCTGAGGTTTCTACCCATGACTCATGACCGCCACTCGGGGCCTTTCTCCATGACCTCATGGTTGCCTCGGTAATCTAAATCACTCCTCTATCAACAACTCCAAGACCGATGATCCAAGCAGCCATATGGGACTAGTCATGGGATTTTCTCAGACTAATTCTGACATGTCTTTCATAGCAGCAAAGAGCAGCTGCGTTGAAAATGGGATGTCACTGGCTGGAAATGGCACCTTGCCCAACGCATGGCCTCTTTAGACATCCTGTGAAAATGCCCTAAGAATGCTCTTGCAAAGTGTTTATTTTTGCTAGTAATACTAAATACAAATGGTGTCTCCCCGGAATGTGGTAGCTCGGGGCCTAGTGTGTAACTTTATAAAAGTAACCACTGCCTCTACACCATTCCCTACAGAGGCTTCACCATATGTATCATTGGTTCACAAGCTCCACTGTTGTGTAAAAATGCCATTAGAAAACATATCATTTACCCAACGCACTGAAGTGGGTCCCAAGGAGCTATTCCAATCTATCAGGTAATTATGGGGGAAACCCTGTATTGCTTACTGGAGAAAATGGAACGCTGCCCTGGGAGGCATGAAGGTCCATCCCTGCTCTCTGTGATAAAGAGATGATCCCACTTTGTGATAACAACCATTAAGCTGACTCTGATTTGGGGAATTTTTAAAAATCCTTTTGTTGCTTGTCTTTTATTTTATATATAGCTAATGGCTTCAAGCTAACTATAAATAATAAAATACCTAAAAAATTCGTTGTAATCCAATTCATAGATTTATTTAGCAGAAAAGAGCACAAAATCCACTGAAGTCTCATTTATTTCACGACTCCAATAATGACCACTTAAACAGGCAGCATATGGCAGCCTCTCATCTCACAGGGCTTTTAGAAGCTTAGAAGCCACAAGCAGAGTCAACTGAGCCATCCTCACTGGGGATGCAGCCACTCTGGGGATTCCAACTAGAAGCACAACGAACAACAAGGACTTAACCTTCAGTCAGGTCTCCGCAAGTCTTGAGGACTGCTGGAACTTTGCCTCTTCCAAAAGAAGAGCCTTAGACCAGCGTATGGCTGGTCTTCAGAGCCTTAGACCAGCGTATGGCTGTATATCCCCAGGACCTACCACAGTGCCTGACATTCTGAAGATACCTGATTTATGTGTGTTGCATAAGAATGTCCCTTCTTCCAGCTCCACCATCCTAGAACTCAGTTGCCATTATTCACTGCTTTGTCCTAGTGCTGACACAGAGTAGAACTACCTTTTAAGCTGGTGATTTTTTTTTTCTTTTTGCAACTTATCTCAACTGCTTTATTACATGGCCTTTATTTCTTGAGTTTCCATTATTCCCCATTGCGCTGCCACACAACAAAAAAGGTGTCATGGGAGGAGGGAAATGGGAACATACACAAGAATCATCCTTGAATGTAGAGTGGGGTGAAGGAGAGCAATGAGATGCTATTCAAAGACAGAGAGGATCATAAAAATTACAGTAAGGAGGAATCATGAGGAACTAGAAAACAGCTACAAACCAAGGATAGAATCTATTTAGTCATTTAAAACTATATTTCCTGAGTATGTGCAGTATGCAAAGCCCCCTGCTAGACACACCCCCATGAGGCATGGGAAAGATCTGTCACTTCTTAGCCAAGGGCCCACTGCACTCCTAATCATTACCTTCCTCAGAGAAGCATAACCACAGATTAAGAAGAAGAAGAATGCCAACTAAGAACCACATGGAAGGGATGAAGCTGGGAACAAGGAGGCAGAGCCAAGAAAGAAAGGTCAAAGTTGAAGAGTGCAAGCGACATACCTCAAACCCTCAGTGTGATGCCAATTTGCTCTATTTTACTTATTCTGCACAGAAGTCATTTAAAGGTCCTCATGATTTTTGGAAATGGACCTTAAAACTCAACCTTGATGCCTCTCAGTTGCCTCACCACCATATGGAGAACTCCTTAAGGGCAGGGCTTAGACAATGTCTTCAAGCTATCGCAGAATTCTTAGACTTCCTAGTGTCTAACAGATACCAGGCATTCTGAGAACTGACAGGCATACAAGAGACAAAACACAGCTTCTCTGTTTTCAAGGTGTTTACCATTTAAAGAAGGGGGCCCATGGAAAAACAGATCACTCGAATGACAGCTGGGATGTCTTAGGATAGAAGTATGTAATGAGTGAATTGCCACTTATATATCACAATGCAGATTCCATTTCCAGAAAATCATTTGCTATTTGAAGGTTACCTTGTAAGGGAATTGGTTTCTCTGCATGTCATATCCAGGTTATCTTACAGTGGTACACCCCTGTGGACAGCATGGGGAAACAGCACAACTGAGAACATTCTTAGTGAGATGTATTCTCGTGTAAGATTTTGGTTAAAAGAAGACTTTCAGGAACATCGCCTAAATGAGACACAAGTATTCTCCATAAACTACCATTATACATTCATTCATTCATTACTCATTTTAATTATATTATTTGGCACTTACTATTTGCAACTCTTTGAGATTTAAGGGAACTCTAAACCATGCCTTCCAGAGCCATATCTTCTAGTGACAGAAACAGCAAGCAGGGAAGCACTTTGGATAGAGGAGAAGACATGCTATTATAATACCTGGGTGTCTCTACTTTAAAACAAGGCTTGTAATGAGTAAAAGCCACAAGTTCTAAATGGCACATTGCTACTGGTGTTGTTTTGTTTTGTTTTGTTTTGTTTTTATTAGCATTGCTGAAATAACATCACAAACATAAGCGAGGTTGTACAGCAGAAAAAAGGAAACAGCAATGTACCAAGTCCTTTCTTGGAAGAGCTAACAGTCTTAAGATCTTTATTATTATTCTTTTTAATCTGGCTTTGTACAACATCACAGCATGCTCTACAGTCGTACTTGAAGCAGTTAACTGTGTTGGGGAGGGGGAGAGCTGAATATTTCTTAGAAAAGATCGTCCATTTCTACCTGCTAATGCACAATGTAAAATGACCATTTATATGCGCAATCATTTACCTGATGCATAATACTTAACTCGAAAATTATCACTAAGAGGTACTGCCAGTGCCGGCATTTGAGCACAGGGTTTTGATGCAAATGCTAAAGCATTTCTACAGATAATGAAGCACTCAACAAAGTGCCCTTTGTTAGACAATAAAAATAAATGATTTCAAAAGCCATCAACTGGTGATGAACAAATACATTTTATCATAAAGCAGTTGGAGATTTGGGGGTAAGCTCACATTTCACTACAATGGGTTTGCTTTGTCTTTCGGTTTGTTTGTTTGTTTGTTTGTTTAATCACCACCTACTGAGTATTCTCCACCTATAACTTATCTTCATTTTTTTAAAAATTAATAATAAAAGAGCCACTAACATTTATGGAATTCTTCTCTGTGCCAGGACTGGGCTAAGAAGTTTACAATCATCATCTTATTGACTCTTTGGGTCTCTTTATGAAACAAGTTCTATTATGATGTCCTCTTCTATAGAGGAATCTGTGCGAAGTAACCAAAACATTGCACCTTTTTAGGGATTTTGTAGCTTCCAAAATGTCTTGACATAGCTGGTCTGATTTGTGTAGTATGATTACAACTCTTAGAGCTAAGAGCTAGTAAGGATACCACGACCTACAGAAATGAAGTGACTTGTCCAAGGCAACATTTGTCAAGTAGTTATAATAGACTGCAAAAAAAAAAAAAAAATGTCCAGAATGCTTCCCTTCCCCATAACTACTCCTCTTTACAACGTAACCTTGCAGTTCCCCCAATCAAGAAATAGAATCTCTTCCCCCTTGTACCTGTACTGGCCTTGGGACTTGCTTTAATGAATCAGTAACGTGCCAGTTCTGAGGCTCAAGAGGTCCTGTATTATGCTATGTTCTTTCTTTTAGAACCCTGTCTCTGTCGAGAGAACAAACCTATGCTAGTCTGTCGAATGATGAGAAATGTGGCCCAGTCACTTCTATCACCTCAGTTGACAGCCTGACAAACCCTAGATGCAAAGCTGCCTAAATAACCATCAGCTCACCGCAACTGTATGCATGTACCCAGATAAGACAAGCCCAAATTGCAGAATCATGAGGGGAAAAATGGTTATTATTTTAACCACTAAATCTTTGGGTGCTTTGTTACGTAGCAAGAACTGACCAATACAGTGGTATTGCTGAAAACAGAGTTCAAATAGTCAAGGCTGTCTCAGCTGGTATATTGTTGATTTGTTATAGAAAAACTAGATTACTTTGGAATTAAAAAACAAATATAGGGAGTGGTAGGAGTAAAGTCACAATAAAAGACAAAAACATGGAATTATTTGATTTAGATAATGAGTAGGGGTTAATATTCCTCTGTATGTGTTTCATTACCAAATCTTATCTACCTTTCTACCAAGGAGCGACATCTCTCTAGGATTTACCCTCATTATTGCCTTACTTCTGCAACTTATCAACTCATCTTCCTGCAGTGAATGAGTTCATCCACATGCCCAATCTGACCTCTGAAAATATAATGAAAAGCATGAAAAACTTTTAGTGGCATTACATATATAACATTACGTTTTTAATTTAACATTGCATTAGCCCAATATTCTCCAAACCTTATTCATTTACATATCACTTTCACAAGCTTTGCTAATTTGCAAACTACCTAGATTGTTATTTACTGAATATGTTTCTTTAAGTGAAACTCAAATTCACTCACATTTTTCACTTGGCCTAATCCTGAGCAATAATAACCATGAGATTCACTTATTTTATAAACTAATTATATATTTTTGCACATGACTGTTAAAATAAAAGTGCACGCATTCATCTGTGCGCCCCCTAAATCATCTTGCTTGTTATACTCTGAGAAACATTGCATTACCCGTATTCAATTAACTTTATCTTCTCACTTTTGCATATCAGCCATTGAGGAAGAGCAACCTACAAGGCTTTTTTAGGCCAAAGGGAAATCTGAGGGAGATGACAGTTCTTTTGGTCACTTACTTGAGCAACACCCTGCCATCTGAAGAACGATGCACAAGTGTTCTAGCTCTAGGTGCCAACAAGCTGACACTATTTCAGTGGTCCCCGCTGAGTTTTTTACTTTTTTCAGCACACGTAATCTAAATAAGTAACTTTAGTTAGGGCATGGTAAATATCAGCAGGCCCTCAGATGGCTCTGAGGCCATCAGACTGTCCATTCCCATCCATGTGGACAAGAAGATGGATGTGCAAAAGCCGTTAGACTGTTCTCAAGGCCCCACACCTTTTTTGGATATTTGTGATCCTCGACATAAGTCTTTAAACAGAAATACTTAAAGCCCCCTTTCTCGTTTCATTGACAAAATCAAGACAAAAAAAAATGAGCCCTCTGGGACAAAGAAATTTGCCTATGATCATACTAGTGGCAAGCTAGTGAGATCCAGGTTCTGGACCAGGCAGCCTGGCTCCAAAGCTTAGGCTTGTGGCTGCTGTGCCTTCCAAGGACGGAAGGACCCGCTCATCAGAAGGGAGTGTCTGTATTCTGAGGTGGACCAGAAGGTAGAAACAGAACTGAAGCTGGGAGGTTTCTTTAAGGTCTTGAAAAAGAGCTTTGTGAATGTCCATCAACAAATGGTCATTGGACACCTGGCATGTTTTCGGCATCTACTACACTGTGGTGAAAACTAGATGTTTATATTCAGAACAGACTCACAGCAGGTAAGGCGGCATCTCTGTGATACAGAATAATCTTATCGCGTGCACTGGTTTTCGTTCCTTACTCTGCTCTTCCATTCTCCCTTCAATGACCTTGTTACCTATATCAGGAACATCTGCTCTTGAAAAGGATCTGCTTGCGATAAAAGGAAAAATGCAAGATGCGACTTAGTGCCTTGCCTGGCAGAGATGTTTTTTTAATGAAATGTTACAGGAGTCTAGTTTCTGAGAAATGACCAGTTTGCAAGTTGAAGAAAAGATACAAAACTCCATGTACACAAGGTCTGATGTGAAAAATACTTGCTTACAAAAATATATATATATATAGCTGCTGAATCTTCCTTTGCTACACTCCTAAAAAATAAAATGCACTTCCTTGCCATGTTGTGCCTAACTTTTTTAGCTGCACTCCTGTCCCCTGCCATTGTTAGATGAAGTACAGAGCTGGAAAACGATGGCTGAGCTACCTGGAGTTGGCGCTACAAATTCCAGGAAGCCAACGCATTATAGCAGTAATAATAGTAGCTTATACTTATTGAGCATAATAATGTGTTTGGCACTGTCCTAAGTATTTCACCCAGGGTTTGGCACTTCAAAATTAGGAAACTGATTTCTTAAAGAAAATATGTAAATTTACTAAAAAGACAAAGAATATTCTGGTTTCTGGTGAGACCACAGATGGTCCAGTGGTGAGCAACGAACTGTATTTTCCTTTCCCACCTCTCTTGGGTCTTTTAAGAATGCTGAAACTAACATCCAAGAGGAGTTTGAGAAATTAATCAACCGGCCTCTACCATGTGCTTAATCTATACCTGGTACTGTGGAAGGTACTTTTGTTTAAAACGACTAATCCCATCAGGTCACCAAGGGCAGAAATGGTGCCTCCCCGAGACCTAGCCAAGTGCCTTGCACATAGCAGGTGCTCAATAAATGCCAGCTGATCGTGTCTATTCCTTGCGCCCAGCCTCAGCCTGGGGCACATGAAAGTGACAATGCTGTTGTTGGTGCTGATGATGGTTCTCTCTTCACTCACCACCTCTTTTTCGTCCTTCAGAGCCACTTGAAATACCACTTGGCTTGAAAACATAGAAGGAGGTGCTGAATCCCAGTCCGGCTCAGAGACATCCCAGCTAAAATCATTTTCTAGGGTTAAGAAATCACTTTCCTCGGAAGAGAAATGATGAGGAAGGAGGAGAGAGGAGAGGGTGATGAGAAGAGGCAGAAGGAGAAAGAAAAAGAACAGAGAGAAGGAAACAGGAGTCAGAAAAGGAGAATTAAGAGACAGGAGGGCCGTATACCACCCCGATCCCTGTCTCGGTGATACTGGGAGCTTCTCAGAAGGCTCTGTTTCTGAGAAGAAGATTTTGTTCACAGTCTAACAGGTGTGAGGGCTTAATTATTATTTTAACAGTGTGTTCGAGAAAAGTACAGACACTGATCTATACAATTACTCTGCTCAAATACAGACATTTGCCTCTGTTTTCACACATATAAAATGAAATCATCAGATGTACCAAATGTTGACATTTTCCCTCCTGAAACACCAGATATTTCCTGAAACTTGGGTAATTATGTCCTTCACCACCCACAAAAAAAAAAAAAAAAAAAAACCCTCAGCCTGTCACAATGTAATTCCAAAACCATTAACATTCTTAAGTCAGGTACCCAAGAAACCAAGAGGTGGATGGATGATTTTCTCATCTGATAGCCGAAGACCAAATCAGACTCGTATTTACAAAGCAAACCTTGTAATGCTCTGGAAAGCGCGAAGATGAGCATCTGCCTCCAGAACCCCGGAAATGCTCACCTCGGAACTGCGGTCTTCCCAACGCGCACAGTCAGCACGAAGCCCCATTCCCTCTCTGCGGGAGTGATGTTGGCCTTGTATTTCTCCCCTGGCCAGTCCAAGAAGCAAGTTAGAGCAGCCACCAACTTTCGGTTTAAAGATTAGGCTCTTTGTATGGGTGATTTATTGCATGTTTATAGCTGGAGAGAACAAATTTTTTTTTCGTTGAGGATATTGCTTTCTGTCAGGGCCTCAGAATTTTTACCTTTTTCCTCTCTTTTGCAGCAAAAGCATGATATTTATGAGGAATCATCCCTAGGCTAGATTCTATTTGCAGATATTTGGAGGGGAAGGGGAGAAAGGAAAAAAAAATATTAAACTAATCTTTGGTTACTCATGTACAGCAAGTTCAATTTGAACGTCCATGAATTTATTGCATTTGATACCTCTGCCAAACATGTCAATTATCAGACTATGTGCAGATTGGAGACTTTAGCCCTCTTTGAGGCAGAGAGAGAGGAAGGGGAAAGACGGGGGAGGAAGAGAGAGTGGGGAGAGAGCAAGAGAGAGATAAGAGAGACACACAAATGGAGACAGAGACTGTCAGACAGACAGAGACAGAGGCCATGCCAAATGTCTCAGAAATGCAAAAAAAAAGACCCTTCTGTGAAACCATTAATTTAGAATCGAGCCACCTTAGAATAAGGATTTGGGCTTCAAATAACTCCACCTGTCACATGCTACAGCTTGCCTCATGAGGCAGGATCACCCAGTTATTAAGTGTAT